>NC_069504.1:712321715-712566378 GCF_027579735.1 Bombina bombina
TAACACAGTTTCTTTAACCCTCTGCATGATTGCCTGGGAACAAATGTTAAATGACAACATGCTGATACTTAGAGCAGGATACATTCCCATATATTGGTTTCCTCCAAGGAAGATGCCGATCCGTCTGAGGAGATGTGAAAAATACAGGCATTTTTCAAAAGGGACGGGTAATTAGCACAGATTTATTTGAGTGGCTCATGCTGTGCGAGTACTAACCCTGGGAAATACCAGATGTGGTGATTAAGATAACACAGAGAAAACACAGACAAATGCTAAGGTGTGACTCTGAACATACAGCACACAGTGAAGGCACATGGCTTACATTATGATTTCAAAACAACTGTATATGTTTTAATCAACATGAGATGTGTGTGTATATATATATATATATATATATATATATATATATGTGTATATTTTGAAAGCATGAATATCTTAGCCTCTGTGTGTTTAAGAACATGAATAGATGTTTATGGACCTGAAGAGAAGTGATCATTAACATTTATTTTTATTTCAGATCTACATAAACAGGATTTATGTATTCAGGAAGAAACACACAGAAATGTCACATACTATATCTGGGTGAATGCAGAATATCAGGAGTTTTAAATACTACCAATCTGGAGATATAAAAATAAGCTGTTATTTGCAAAGAAATGCCAGAATACTGATAAAATTATAATGCATTTTAAGATAATAACTAGCAGTATTAAATTACCTTAATATAATAAAATGTTAATAATATAACATATTTGGTATCAGAATAATCAGAAAAAATAACCTAATATTAACCATCTGTAATTGGGGTTATATATATTTAATGCAGAGAGTGTAATCTGATTAAATAACCACTTTATGAAAATAATTAAGTTGTTTAAAAAAAAAGTTCAGAAACGCTGTATTGTATTGCTATGTTGTACTGTATGCTGCCACCCGGTGTTGCCACGAGAGAACTACAGCCAGAAAGATTTTTGGCTGTTGGAAATGGGATATCCAGTTATCCAATAGAGGGACAAGGTTTCGAAGGGCCACCCATATTTCACACCAATGATTAAACTATATAGTGGATGCAGAAGGAAGAAGAGGGACACTGGCTGCAAAGTTTGGTAACTGACTGAAACTGTTTTGCGTGGGACACAGTCAAACTACAAAAACAAAGTGGGCCATATTTCTCCTATTCCATTGCAATTACACTTATTTTATATGAGGTGTGAAATTGGATCCGTTGCGAAAATTGGGAACTGGATTGCTGTTATTTGGTGATGTATATAAAAGTTTTATTATAAGATAAGTTATATGCATAGTCAATTTGTATTTAATAGATTTAAAGAAACAGTGTGTTTTAGTTAGCATTTCACAGCCTATATATATATATATATATATATATATATATATATATATATATATATATATATATATATATATATCGTTTAAATCTGTATCTGATTTGCTAAGTAAATCATCTGTGCAAGTTCTGATATTGTAAGTTAATTCTGTATTAAGATAAATTGCAGTTAAATAGCAGAATACATATATATATTATCCTATTGTTGAAAAAAACATAATTTATGTAAGAACTTACCTGATAAATTCATTTCTTTCATATTAGCAAGAGTCCATGAGCTAGTGACGTATGGGATATACATTCCTACCAGGAGGGGCAAAGTTTCCCAAACCTTAAAATGCCTATAAATACACCCCTCACCACACCCACAATTCAGTTTAACGAATAGCCAAGAAGTGGGGTGATAAGAAAAAAGTGCGAAAGCATATAAAATAAGGAATTGGAATAATTGTGCTTTATACAAAAAAATCATAACCACCACAAAAAAGGGCGGGCCTCATGGACTCTTGCTAATATGAAAGAAATTAATTTATCAGGTAAGTTCTTACATAAATTATGTTTTCTTTCATGTAATTAGCAAGAGTCCATGAGCTAGTGACGTATGGGATAATGACTACCCAAGATGTGGATCTTTCCACACAAGAGTCACTAGAGAGGGAGGGATAAAATAAAGACAGCCAATTCCTGCTGAAAATAATCCACACCCAAAATAAAGTTTAATGAAAAACATAAGCAGAAGATTCAAACTGAAACCACTGCCAGAAGTACTTTTCTACCAAAAACTGCTTCAGAAGAAGAAAACACATCAAAATGGTAGAATTTAGAAAAAGTATGCAAAGAGGACCAAGTTGCTGCTTTGCAAATCTGATCAATCGAAGCTTCATTCCTAAACGCCCAGGAAGTAGAAACTGAACTAGAATGAACTGTAATCCTTAGAGGCGGAGTTCTACCCGACTCGACATAAGCATGATGAAATAAAGATTTCAACCAAGATGCCAAAGAAATGGCAGAAGCTTTCTGGCCTTTTCTAGAACCGGAAAAGATAACAAATAAACTAGAAGTCTTACGGAAAAACTTAGTAGCTTCAACATAATATTTCAAAGCTCAAACAACATCCAAAGAATGCAACGATTTCTCCCTAGAATTCTTAGGATTAGGACATAATGAAGGAACCACAAATTCTCTACTAATGTTGTTGGAATTCACAACTTTAGGTAAAAAATCAAAAAGAAGTTCGCAACACCGCCTTATCCTGATGAAAAATCAGAAAAGGAGACTCACAAGAAAGAGCAGATAATTCAGAAACTCTTCTGGCAGAAGAGATTGCCAAAAGGAACAAAACTTTCCAAGAAAGCAATTTAATGTCCAATGAATGCATAGGTTCAAACGGAGGAACTTGAAGAGCCCCCAGAACCAAATTCAAACTCAAGAGAGGAGAAATTGACTTAATGACAGGTTTTATACGAACCAAAGCTTGTACAAAACAATGAATATCAGGAAGAATAGCAATCTTTCTATGAAAAAGAACAGAAAGAGCAGAGATTTGACCTTTCAAGGAACTTGCGGACAAACCCTTATCTAAACCATCCTGAAGAAACTGTAAAATTCTCGGTATTCTAAAAGAATGCCAAAAAATGATGAGAAAGACACCAAGAAATATAAGTCCTCCAGACTCTATAATATATCTCTCTAGATACAGATTTACGCGCCTGTAACATAGTATTAATCACAGAGTCAGAAAAACCTCTTTGACCCAGAATCAAGCGTTCAATCTCCATACCTTTAAATTTAAGGATTTTCAGATCCTGATGGAAAAAAGGACCTTGCGACAGAAGGTCTGGTCTTAACGGAAGAGTCCACGGTTAGCAAGAGGCCATCCGGACCAGATCCGCATACCAAAACCTGTGAGGCCATGCCGGAGCTACCAGCAGAACAAACGAGCATTCCTTCAGAATCTTGGAGATTACTCTTGGAAGAAAAACTAGAGGCGGAAAGATATAGGCAGGATGAAGGAAGTGAAAAATGCATCCACTGCCTCCGCCCGAGGATCCCGGGATCCGGACAGATACCAGGGAAGTTTCTTGTTTAGATGAGAAGCCATCAGATCTATTTCTGGGAGTTCCCACATTTGAACAATCTGAGGAAATACCTCTGGGTGAAGAGACAATTCGCCCAAGTGCAACGTTTGGCGACTGAGATAATCCGCTTTCCAATTGTCCATACCTGGGATATGAACCGCAGAGATTAGACAGGAGCTGGATTCCGCCCAAACCAAAATTCGAGATACTTCTTTCATAGCCAGAGGACTGTGAGTCCCTCCTTGATGATTGATGTATGCCACAGTTGTGACATTGTCTATCTGAAAACAAATGAACAACTCTCTCTTCAGAAGAGGCCAAGACTGAAGAGTTCTGAAAATTGCACGGAGTTCCAAAATATTGATCGTAATCTCACCTCCTGAGATTCCCAAACCCCTTGTGCTGTCAGAGACCCCCACACAGCTCCCCAACCTGTAAGACTTGCATCTGTTGAGATTATAGTCCAGGTCGGAAGAACAAAGAAGCCCCCTGAACTAAACGATGGTGATCTGTCCACCATGTCAGAGAGTGTCGTAAAATCGGTTTAAAGATATTAATTGAGATATCTTTGAGTAATCCCTGCATCATTGGTTCAGCATACAGAGCTGAAGAGGTCGCATGTGAAAACGAGCAAAGGAGATCGCATCTGATGCGGCAGTCCTAAGACCTAACATTTCCATGCATAAGGCTACCAAAGGGAATGATTGTGACTGAAGGTTTTGACAAGCTGATATCAATGTTAAACTTCTCTTGTCTGACAAGGACAGAGTCATAGACACTGAATCTATCTAGAAACCTAAAAAGGTTACCCTTGTCTGAGGAATCAATGAACTGATTGGTAAATTGATCCTCCAACCATGAACTTGAAGAAACAACACAAGTCGATACGTATGAGATTCTTCGAAAATGAGAAGACTGAGCAAGTACCAAGATATCGTCCAAATAAGGAAATACCAAAACCCTGTTCTCTGATTACAGAAAGAAGGGCACCGAGAACCTTTGAAAAAAATTCTTGGAACTGAGGCTAGGCCAAACGGTAGAGCCACAAAACTGGTAATGCTTGTCTAAAAAGAGAATCTCAGACACTAAAAGTGATCTGGATGAATCGGAATATGCAGATACATATCCTGTAAATCTATTGTAGACATATAATGCCCTTGCTAAACAAAAGGCAGGATAGTCCTACAGTAACCATCTTGAATGTTGGTATCCTAACATAACAATTCAATAATGATAGATCCGGAACTGGTCTGAAGGAATTGACCTTCTTTGGTACAATGAAGAGATAAAATAAAACCCCAGCCCCTGTTCCAGAACTGGAACTGGCATAATTACTCCAGCCAACTCTAGATCGGAAACACATTTCAGAAATGCTGAGCCTTGCTGTGTTAACTGGGACACGGGAAAGAAAAAAATCTCTTAGCAGGAGGCCTTAACTTGAAGCCAATTCTGTACCTTTCTGAAACAATTTTCTGAAACCAGAGATTGAGAATGGAATTGATCCAAATTTCTTTGAAGAAAACGTAATCTGCCCCATACCAGCTGAGCTGGAATAAGGGCCGCACCTTCATAGGTACTTAGGAGCTGGCTATAGGTTTCTATAAGGCTTGGATATATTCCAAACTGGAAATAGTTTCCAAACTGATACCGCTCCTGAGGATGAAGGATCAGGCTTTTGTTCCTTGTTGTGAGGAAAGGAACGAAAATGATTATTTACCCTGGAAAGAAAGGGAAAGCAAAGTTGACTTAGAAGACATATCAGCATTCCAAGTTTAATCCATAAAGCTTTTCTAGCTAAAATAGCTAGAGACATATACCTGACATCAACTCTAATGATATCAAAAGATGGTATCACCAATAAAATTATTAGCATGTTATAGAATAATAATAATGCTATAAAATTATGATCTGTTACTTGTTGCGCTAAAGCTTCTAACCAAAAAGTTGAAGCTGCAGCAACATCCGCTAAAAATATAGCAGGTCTAAGAAGATTATCTGAACATAAGTAAGCTTTTCTTAGAAAGGATTCAATTTTCCTATCTAAAGGATCCTTAAATGAAGTACTATCTGCCGAAGGAATAGTAGTACATTAGCAGGAGTAGAGACAGCCCCATAACCTTAGGGATTTTTGTCCCAAAAAACTCTAATCTGTCAGATGGCACAGGATATAATTGCTTAAACGTCTAGAAGGAGTAAATAAATTACCCAAATTATTCCATTCCCTGGAAATTACTTCAGAAATAGCATCAGGGAGATTAAACACTTCTGGAATAACTACAGGAGATTTAAAAACCTTATTTAAACGTTTACATTTAGTATCAAGAGGACCAGAATCCTCTATTTCTAATGCAAATAATACTTCTTTAAGTAAAGAACGAATAAATTCAATCTTGAACAAATACAAAGATTTATCAGCATCAACCTCTGAGACAGAAACCTCTGAACCAGAAGAACCATTATCAGTATCAGAATGATGATGTTCATTTAAAAATTCATCTGAAAAAAGAGAAGTTTTAAAAGACTTTTATGTATACTAGAAGGAGAAATAACAGACATAGCCTTCTTAATGGATTTAAAAAAATAAAATCTCTTATGTTATCAGGAACACTCTGAAAATTAGATGTTGACGGAACAGCAACAGGTAATGTAACAGTACTAAAGGAAATTTTATCTGCATTAATAAGTTTGACATGACATGCAATACAAACAACAGCTGGAGAAACAGATACCAAAAGTTTATAGCAGATACACTTAGCTTGGTAGCTCCAGCACTGGGCAGTGATTTTCCTGAAGTATCTTCTGACTCAGTTGCAACGTGGAACATCTTGCAATATGTAAAAGAAAAAAACAACAATAAAGCAAAATTGATCAAATTCCTTAAATGACAGTTTCAGGAATGGGAAAAAAATGCCAGTGAACAAGCTTCTAGCAACCAGAAGCAATAAATAATGAGACTTAAATAATGTGGAGACAAAAATGACGCCCATATTTTTTAGCGACAAAAAAGACGCCCACATTATTTGGCGCCTAAATGCTTTTGGCGCCAAAAATGACGCCACATCCGGAACGCCGACATTTTTGACGCAAAAAAAACGTCAAAAAATGACGCAACTTCCGGCGACACGTATGACGCCGGAAACAGAAAAAAAAATTTGCGCCAAAAAAGTCCGCGCCAAGAATGACGCAATAAAATGAAGCATTTTCTGCCCCCGCGAGCCTAACAGCCCACAGGGAAAAAGTCAAATTTTTTAAGGTAAGAAAAAATGATTGAAACAAATGCATTTATCCCAAATATGAAACTGACTGTCTGAAAAATAAGGAATGTTGAACATTCTGAGTCAAGGCAAATAAATGTTTGAATACATATATTTAGAACTTTATAAACAAAGTGCCCAACCATAGCTTAGAGTGTCACAGAAAATAAGATTTACTTACCCCAGGACACTCATCTACATGTTTGTAGAAAGCCAAACCAGTACTGAAACGAGAATCAGCAGAGGTAATGGTATATATAAGAGTATATCGTCGATCTGAAAAGGGAGGTAAGAGATGAATCTCTACGACCGATAACAGAGAACCTATGAAATAGACCCCGTAGAAGGAGATCACTGCATTCAAATAGGCAATACTCTCCTCACATCCCTCTGACATTCACTGCACGCTGAGAGGAAAACCGGGCTCCAACTTGCTGCGGAGCGCATATCAATGTAGAATCTAGCATAAACTTACTTCACCACCTCCATCGGAGGCAAAGTTTGTAAAACTGAATTGTGGGTGTGGTGAGGGGTGTATTTATAGGCATTTTAAGGTTTGGGAAACTTTGCCCCTCCTGGTAGGAATGTATATCCCATACGTCACTAGCTCATGGACTCTTGCTAATTACATGAAAGAAAACACTGTTTAGAATTGTATTGCTTGGATGTTAAAGGTTTTTAGTCCCATTGTGTTAAATAAATAAAAGGCTGAATTGTGAAGGTATATCTTTCTGGGTTTTGTAAGAAAGATAGCATATCTTAAGAGTTGGTTTTAACGCATATAAATTTTGTTTCATTTCCTTTTATTGCGAATATACTTCAATATGTTTATGGATATTAACTAAATAAAAGAATTCAGATATTTATATTAATTGTATGGTCTAGTAGATGCATGGTTGATTAGGATTTCAATTTTTAAGGAAAATTATTTTAAGATTGTGTTTATAACCCTGCCATAAACTTATATATTATTTGGATAGCACTACTAAGATTTTCATAAATATACTGACACGGCCAATGGACCGCCAGCAGGGGGGTGTCAATCAACCCGATTGTACTCGATCGGGTTGATTTCCGGCGATGATTGTCCGCCTGCTCAGAGCAGGCGTACAGGTTATGGACCAGCGGTCTTTGTGACCGCTGCTTCATAACTGCTGTTTCTGGCGAGCTCCATTCGGAGCGTGATAAATATGCCCCAAGGACTCTATTGCCCCTGCATAGTATCTCGTTTTGTAGTCGTATATGGCTATTTCACAAATTATTTTTATTGGATCTAAGCCAGTAAACAGATATAAAACCCGAACATTTTCTTTTGTGATTCAGACAGAGCATAGCATTAAGTTTCCAATTTAATTCTATTATCAATTTTGTTTTGATACCATGATAGTCTGTGTTAAAGAGATACCTAGGTAGGTGTTGGAAGAACTACATGGCAGGAAATAGTGCTGCCCTCTAGTGCTCTTGTAAATGGAAAGCACAAGCTTGTAAAACTGCTGCCATAAAGTGCTCCAGAAATAGGCTGGCTCCTAAGATTATCAACAAAAGATACTAAGATAAGAAAGGCAAATTGATAAATTAGAAAGGTGTTTCAAATCACATGCACTATCTAAATAATGAAAGAAACAAATTGGATTTCATATCCCTTTAAAGGGACAGTCTAGTTAAAATTAAACTTTCATGATTCAGATAGGACAAGTAATTTTAAACAACTTTCCAATTTACTTTTATCACCACATTTGCTTTGTTCTTTGTTGGTGGTATTTTTGAAAAGCTAAACACAGGTTGGCTCAAACTGATTTCTAAACTGATTTATAAACCCCAGAGCATTTTGAAAGTTTTTCACAGTTAGACAGTACTAGTTCATGTGTGTCATATAGATAACATTGTGCTCACTCCTGTGGTGCGGCGCATCCTCTTCAAACAACGGCTTCTTACTGAATGACAGTTCTTTTAAGTGACGTCATCCAAGATGGCGTCCCTTAGATTCCGATTGGCTGATAGAATTCTATCAGCCAATCGGAATTAAGGTAGAAAAAATCATATTGGCTGGTGCAATCAACCAATAGGATTGAAGTTCAATCCTATTGGCTGATCCAATCAGCCAATAGGATTGAGCTCGCATTCTATTGGCTGATTGGAACAATTTATTTAATTGTTGTTAATTTAGTTAATTTATTTAATTATAGTCTAGTGTTAGGTGTTATTGTAACTTAGGTTAGGTTTAATTTTACAGGTACTTTTGTATTTATTTTAGCTAGGTAGTTATTAAATAGGTAATAACTATTTACTAACTATTCTACCTAGTTAAAATAAATACAAACTTGCCTGTAAAATAAAAATAAACCTTAAGCTAGATACAATGTAACTATTAGTTATATTGTAGCTAGCTTAGGGTTTATTTTATAGGTAAGTATTTAGTTTAAAATAGGAATAATTTAGTTATTGATAAGAATTTTATTTAGATTTATTTAAATTATATTTTGGCTAGGGGGTGTTAGGGTTAGACTTAGGTTTAGGGGTTAATAAATTTAATATAGTGGCGGCGAGGCAGATTAGGGGTTAATAAGTATAATGTAGGTGGCGGCGATGTTAGGGGCGGCAGATTAGGGGTTAATAATATTTAACTAGTGTTTGCGAGGCGGGAGTGCGGCGGTTTAGTGGTTAATATGTTTATTATAGTTGCGGCGATGTCCGTAGCGGCAGATTAGGGGCTAATAATTTTATTTTAGTGTTTGCGATGCGGGAGGGCCTCGGTTTAGGGGTTTATAGGTAGTTTTATAGGTGTTAGTGTACTTTTTAGCACTTTATTAATGAGTTTTATGCTTTTTATACCATAAAACTAATAACTACTGACTTTTAAATGCGTTAGGACTATATGGTGTACCGCTCACTTTTTGGCCTCCCAGGACAGACTCGTAATACTGGCGCTATGGAAGTCCCATAGAAAAAACATAATTTATGTAAGAATTTACCTGATAAATTCGTTTCTTTCATATTGGCAAGAGTCCATGAGCTAGTGACGTATGGGATATACATTCCTACCAAGAGGGGCAAAGTTTCCCAAATCTCAAAATGCCTATAAATACACCCCTCACCACACCCACAATTCAGTTTAATGAATAGCCAAGAAGTGGGGTGATAAAGAAAGGAGCAAAAGTATAAACAAAGGAATTGGAATAATTGTGCTTTATACAAAAAAATCATAACCACCATAAAAAGGGTGGTTCTCATGGACTCTTGCCAATATGAGAGAAATTAATTTATCAGGTAAATTCTTACATAAATTATGTTTTCTTTCATGTAATTGGCAAGAGTCCATGAGCTAGTGACGTATGGGATAGTATTGTAATACCCAAGATGTGGAACTCCACGTAAGAGTCACTAGAGAGGGAGGGATAAAAAATAAAGACAGCCAATTCCGCTGAAAAAATTAATCCACAACACAAATCATAAATTTTAATCTTATAATGGAAAAGAAAAAAACTGAAATTATAAGCAGAAGAATCAAACTGAAACAGCTGCCTGAAGAACTTTTCTACCAAAAACTGCTTCTGAAGAAGAAAAAACATCAAAATGGTAGAACTTAGTAAATGTATGCAAAGAAGACCAAGTTGCTGCTTTGCAAATCTGATCACCTGAAGCTTCATTCTTAAAAGCCCAGGAAGTGGAAACTGACCTAGTAGAATGAGCTGTAATCCTCTGAGGTGGGATTTACCCGACTCCAAATAAGCGTGATGAATCAAAAAGCTTTAACCAAGATGCCAAAGAAATGGCAAAAGCTTTCTGACCTTTCCTAGAACCAGAAAAGATAACAAATAGTGATGTTGCAAACCTAAAAATTTGGGTTCGCGAACGGCGAATGCGATAGACTTCAATAGGCAGGCGAATTTTAAAACCCACAGGGACTCTTTCTGGCCACAATAGTGATGGAAAAGTTGTTTCAAGGGCACTAACACCTGGACTGTGGCATGCCGGAGGGGGATCCATGGCAAAACTCCCATGGAAAATTACATAGTTGATGCAGAGTCTGGTTTTAATCCATAAAGGGCATAAATCACCTAACATTCCTAAATTGCTTGGAATAACATGCTTTAAAACATCAGGTATGATGTTGTATCGATCAGGTAGTGTAAGGGTTACGCCCGCTTCACAGTGCGCAGTGCAGGTGATATACCTGCCCTGACCATGCTTTGCAGACCAGGTATCAGTGGTCAGATGGACCCTTGCCCCAACACTGTGTGCCAGACATGCCATTATAGCAGACTTATATGGCTTTGGCGTTGCTTTTTGGTAATTAGAAGGCTGCTAAATGCCACTGCGCACCACACGTGTTTTATGCCCAGCAGTGAAGGGGTTAATTAGGGAGCATGTAGGCAGCTTGTAGAGTTAATTTTAGCTTAAGTGTAGTGTAGTAGACAACCCAAAGTATTGATCTAGGCCCATTTTGGTATATTTCATGCCACCATTTCACCGCCAAATGCGATCAAATTAAAAAAAATTGTTCACTTTTTCACAAACTTTAGGTTTCTCACAGAAATTATTTACAAACAACTTATGCAATTATGGCATAAATGGTTGTAAATGCTTCTCTGGGATCCCCTTTGTTCAGAAATAGCAGACTTATATGGCTTTGGCGTTGCTTTATGGTAATTAGAAGGCTGCTAAATGCCACTGCGCACCACTCATGTTTTATGCCCAGTAGTGAAGGGGTTAATTAGGGAGCATGTAGGCAGCTTGTAGAGTTAATTTTAGCTTTATTGTAGTGTAGCAGACAACCCAAAGTATTGATCTAGGTACATTTTGGTATATTTCATGCCACCATTTTACCGCCAAATGCGATCAAATTTAAAAAAAAAATTAATTTTTTTCTCAATTTCAGGCTTCTCACTAAAATTATTTACAAACAGCTTGTGCAATTATGGCACAAATGGTTGTAAATGCTTCTCTGGGATCCCCTTTGTTCAAAAATAGCAGACATATATGACTTTGGCGTTGCTTTCTGGTAATTAGAAGGCCGCTAAATGCTGCTGCGCATTAGACGTGTATTATGGCTAGCAGTGAAGGGGTTAATTAGGTAGTTTTTAGGGAGCTTGCAGGGTTAATTTTAGCTTTAGTGTAGAGATCAGCCTCCCACCTGACACATCAGATCCCCTGATCCCTCCCAAACAGCTCCCTTCCCTCCCCCACCCCACAATTGTCCCCGCCATCTTAAGTACTGGCAGAAAGTCTGCCAGTACTAAAATAAAAGGTTTTTTAAACATTTTTTATAGCATATTTACATATGCTGTGGTGTAGCATCCCCCCTTAGCCACCAACCTCCCTGATCCCCCCCAAAACAGCTGGCAGGCAGGCAGGCAACTGCAATTAGATTACACAGGAAAAAAAAAAAAGCAGACTGATGTTCTAGAACTAAAAAGGGCTTTTTGGGGTGCTGTCCTTACAGCAGAGATCAGATGAGTCCTTCAGGACTGTAGTGGACACTGAATACACTAACCTAGCTATTGATTTCCCTATTAAATCAGCAGCAGCTACACTGTCCCTCCTTTCACTAAGAATGCAGCTTCCAAATGAATCTAAAATGGATGCTGTCCAGGAGGTGGGAGGGTCTGGGAGGGAGGGTCTGCTGCTGATTGGCTGTAATGTGTCTTCTGACTGTGAGGCAGAGGGTCAAAGTTTACTCAATAATAAAGAATAGGAGGCGGATCGAACATCGCATTTGCGATGTTCGGCGGGAACTATTCGCCGGCGAACTATTCGCGACATCACTAATAACAAATAGACTAGAAGTCTTCCTGAAATCTTTAGTAGCTTCAACATAATATTTCAAAGCTCTCACAACATCCAAAGAATGTAAAGATCTTTCCAAAGAATTCTTAGGATGGGGACACAAAGAAGGGACTACAATTTCCCTACTAATGTTTTTGGAATTCACAACTTTAGGTAAGAATTTAAATGAAGTCCGCAAAACTGCCTTATCCTGATGAAAAATCAGAAAGGGAGACTCACAAGAAAGAGCAGATAATTCAGAAACTCTTCTAGCAGAAGAGATGGCCAAAAGAAACAACACTTTCCAAGAAAGCAATTTAATGTCCAAAGAATGCATAGGCTCAAACGGAGGAGCCTGTAAAGCCTTCTAAACCAAATTAAGACTCCAAGGAGGAGAGATTGATTTAATGACAGGCTTGATACGAACCAAAGCCTGTACAAAACAATGAATATCAGGGAGTTTAGCAATTTTTCTGTGGAATAAAACAGAAAGAGCAGAGATTTGTCCTTTCAAGGAACTCGCAGACAAACCCTTATCCAAAACATCCTGAAGAAACTGTAAAATTCTAGGAATTCTAAAAGAATGCCAAGAGACTTTATGAGAAGAACACCATGAAATGTAAGTCTTCCAAGCTCGATAATAAATCTTTCTAGAAACAGATTTACGAGCCTGCAACATAATATTAATCACTGAGTCAGAGAAACCTCTATGACTAAGCACTAAGTGTTCAATTTCCATACCTTCAAATTTAATGATTTGAGATCCTGATGGAAAAACGGACCTTGAGATAGAGGGTCTGGCCTTAGTGGAAGAGGCCATGGTTGGCAACTGGACATCCGAACAAGATCCGCATGCCAAAACCTGTGAGCCCATGCTGGAGCCACCAGAAGTACAAATGATTGCTCCATGATGATCTTGGAAATCACTCTTGGAAGAAGAATTAGAGGCGGAAAAATACAGGCAGGTTGATAACTCCAAGGAAGTATCAATGCATCCACTGCTTCCGCCTGAGGATCCCTGGACCTAGACAGGTACCTGGGAAGTTTCTTGTTTAGATGAGATGCCATCAGATCTATTTCTGGAAGCCCCCACATCTGAACATTTTGAAAAAAACACATCTGGGTGAAGAGGCCACTCTCCCGGATGTAAAGCTTGACGACTGAGATAATCCGCTTCCCAATTGTCTATACCTGGGATATGGACCACAGAAATTAGACAGGAGCTGGATTCTGCCCAAACAAGTATCCGGGATACTTCTTTCATAGCTTGAGGACTGTGAGTCCCACCCTGATGATTGACATACGCCACAGTTGTGACATTGTCTGTCTGAAAACAAATAAATGGCTCTCTCTTCAATAGAGGCCAAAACAGAAGAGCTCTGAGAATCGCACAGAGTTCCAAAATATTGATTGGTAATCTTGCCTCTTGAGATTTCCAAACCCCTTGTGCTGTCAGAGATCCCCAGACAGCTCCCCAACCTGAAAGACTCGCATCTGTTGTGATCACAGTCCAGGTTGGATGAACAAAACCAAGTCAGAGATAGTCAAACATTGGGATCTAAGGATATTAATTGTGATATCCTTGTATAATCCCTACACCATTGGTTCAGCATACAAAGCTGAAGAGGTCTCATGTGAAAACTAGCAAAGGGGATCGCGACCGATGCTGCAGTCATGAGACCTAAAACCTCCATGCACATAGCTACTGAAGGGAATGATTGAGACTGAAGGTTCCGACAGGCTGCAATCAATTTCAGACGTCTCTTGTCTGTTAGAGACAAAGTCATGGATACTGAATCTATTTGGAAACCTAAAAAGGTTACCCTTGTCTGAGGAATCAAAGAACTTTTTGTAAATTGATCCTTGTCTTTGAAGAAACAACACTAGTTGATTTGTGTGAGATTCTGCAGAATGTAAAGACTGAGCAAGTACCAAGATATCGTCCAAATCAGGAAACACCGCAATACCATGCTTTCTGATTACAGAGAGTAGGGCACCGAGAACCTTTGAAAAGATCCTTGGAGCTGTCGCTAGGCCAAAAGAAAGAGCAACAAATTGGTAATGCTTGTCTAGTAAAGAGAATCTCAGGAACTGATAGTGATCTGGATGAATCGGAATATGAAGATATGCGTCCTGTAAGTCTATTGTGGACATATAATGCCCTTGCTGAACAAAAGGCAGAATAGTCCTTATAGTCACCATTTTGAATGTTGGTACTCTTACATAACGATTCAAGACTTTTAGATCCAGAACTGGTCTGAATGAATTTTCTTTATTTGGGACAATGAACAGATTTGAATAAAACCCCAGAACCTGTTCCTGAAAAGGAATTGGCACGATTACCCCAGATAACTCCAGGTCTGAAACACACTTCAGGAAAGCCTGTGCTTTCTCTGGGTTCACTGGAATGCGTGAGAGAAAGAAACTTCTCATAGGCGGTCTTACTCTGAAACCTATTCTGTACCCCTGAGAGACAATGTTCTGAATCCAATGATTTTGGACAGAATTTATCCAAACATCCTTGAAAATTTTTAATCTGCCCCCTACCAGCTGAGCTGAGCATGCGGACTTGGGGGCTGGTTTAGATCTCTTAATGGCTTGGATTTATTCCAGATTGAGGAAGGCTTCAAATTGGAGACAGATTCCGTAGGGGAAGGACTAGGTTTCTGTTCCTTATTTTGTCGAAAGGAACGAAAACGGTTAGAAGCTTTAAATTTACCCTTAGATTTTTTTATCCTGATGCAAAAAAGCTCCCTTCCCCCCAGTGACAGTTGAAATTATAGAATCCAACTGAGAACCAAATAATGTATTACCTTGGAAAGAAAGAGATAGCAATGTCGATTTAGAAGTCATATCAGCATTCCAAGATTCAAGCCATAAAGCTCTTCTAGCTAAAATAGCTAAAGACATATATCTAACATCAATTCTGATGATATCAAAAATGGCATCACAAATGAAATTATTAGCATGTTCAATTAATTTAACAATGCTATACACATTATGATCTGATACTTGTTGCGCTAAAGTTTCCAACCAAAAAGTTGAAGCAGCTGCAACATCAGCCAAAGAAATAGCAGGCCTAAGAAGATGGCCTGAACATAAATAAGCTTTCCTTAGATAAGATTCAAGCTTCCTATCTAAAGGATCCTTAAAATAAGTACTATTTTCCGTAGGAATAGTTGTACGTTTAGCAAGAGTAGAAATAGCCCCATCAACTTTGGGGATCTTTTCCCAAAACTCTAATCTATCAGTAGGCAAAGGATAAAAAAAATTAAACCTTGAAGAAGGAGTAAAAGAAGTACGCAGTCTATTCCATTCCTTAGAAATCATATCTGAAATAGCATCAGGAACTGGAAAAACCTCTGGAATAACTACATGAGGTTTATAAACTGAATTTAAACGTTTACTAGTTTTAGTATCAAGAGGACTAGTCTCCTCCATATCTAATGCTATCAACACTTCTTTTAATAAAGAACGAATATACCCTATTTTAAATAAATAAGAGGATTTGTCAGTGTCAATATCTGAGGCAGGATCCTCTGAATCAGACAGATCCTCATCAGAGATAGATAAATCAGAATGTTGTCGGTCATTAGAAAATTCATCAACTCTATGAGAAGTTTTAAAAGACCTTTTATGTTTATTAGAAGGCGGAATGGCAGACAAAGCCTTCTGAATGGAATCAGAAATAAATTCTCTTAAATTAACAGGAATATCCTGAGCATTAGATGTTGATGGACCAGCAACATGTAATGAACTACTACTGATAGAAACATTCTCTGCATGTAAAAGTTTATCATGACAACTAATACAAACCACAGCTGGAGGAACAGTTACCACAAGTTTACAACAAATGCACTTAGCTTTGGTAGAACCGATATCAGGCAGCAGGATTCCAGTAGTAGATTCTGAGACAGGATCATATTGAGACATCTTGCAGTATGTAAAAGAAAAAACAACATATAAAGCAAAATTATCAATTTCCTTATATGACAGTTTCAGGAATGGGAAAAAATGCAAACAGAACCGGCCTCTGACATAGAAAAAAAGACCAGAGGCAAAAGGAATGAGGTCTTAAATAATGAAAAAATGTTTGGCGCCAAGTATGACGCACAACAAACTGAAAAACATTTTTTGGCGCCAAAAACGTCCAGAACGAAACTCGAGCGTCATAGATAACTCAACCTCATGAAAAGACTTGGCACCAACTAAGACACCGGAAATGACGAATTTGCGTCAACAAACGTAATTTTTCGCGCCAAAAAGTCTTGCGCCAAGAATGATGCAATAAATTATAGCATTTTGCGCTCTTGCGAGCCTAATACAGCCCGCAATTTAGAAAGAGTCAATTTGAAAACCTCAGGTAAGAAATTGTTTTTTTTATAAAGCATTTCCCAGATATGAAACTGGCAGTCTGCAAAAAGGAAATATACTGATAAACCTGAATCATGGCAAATATAAGTACAAACATATATTTAGAACTTTATATATAAAGTGCCAAACCATAGCTGAGAGTATCTTAAGTAAATGAAACATACTTACCAAAAGACACCCATCCACATATAGCAGATAGCCAAACCAGTACTGAAATGAGAATCAGTAAAGGTAATGGTATATAAGAGTATATTGTCGATCTGAAAAGGGAGGTAGGAGATTAATCTCTACGACCGATAACAGAGAACCTATGAAATAGATCCCCGTTAGGAAGACCATTGTATTCAATAGGTAATACTCCCTTCACATCCCTCTGATATTCACTGTACTCTGAGAGGAACCGGGCTTCAACATGCTGAGAAGCGCATATCAACGTAGAAATCTAGCACAAACTTACTTCACCACCTTCATAGGAGGCAAAGTTTGTAAAACTGAATTGTGGGTGTGGTGAGGGGTGTATTTATAGGCATTTTGAGGTTTGGGAAACTTTGCCCTTCCTGGTAGGATTGTATATCCCATACATCACTAGCTCATGGACTCTTGCCAATTACATGAAAGAAAAGACTTTACGAAGTTTACGTAAGTCATTTTGCGGTAAGGCCAAAAAAGTGTGTGGTGACCCTAAACCTTCAAGACTCGTAATACCAGCGGGCGTAAAAAAGCAGCGTTAGGACCTGTTAACGCTGCTTTTTTACCCTAACGCACAACTCGTAATCTAGCCGATAGTTTTTAGGCTGTTTTATTTTTATCAGCAGTTTTAAACATGGGGTGTACTTCCCCTTTAAATCCAACATAAAACAAACAAAATCCTACTCCTTTTTAGGAGTTAAAAAAACAAATCAAATTTATCAGAATAGAACAATGTTTGCTCACCAGTCTCTTGTTTCTGCCAGCTATACATTCAGACATACAGCAATGTCTCAGTTCCTCCCTCTCTGGAGTAAGCCTGCACAATAAGATACTGATTTCCTCTACAGAGCAGCATTTAAAGGGATCAAACTGATTTAACAAGAATCAGCTGTGGTGAGCTGCTAACAAATTAACATTTTGTTAGAAGGGAAAAAGTGACCTTTCCAATCACCTGCAAATATACACTCCTTCTCTTACCCTGTCACACATCCCCCTCCCCAGCGCAACACCAGGGTGTGAAGCGATGAGACAGTGCATCAGCATTACCATGGAGCTAACCAGCTCTGTGCTTCACCACAAAAGTAAATGGTTGCAAGGACAAAAACCATCTAGTGACTCGTGAGTTTCTATCTTTGTTGGTGTGCATCCATTTTAACGGAGCATGGTCTATGACAAGGGTGAAGCGCCTGCCCAGCAAATAATACTTTAGAGTCTCCATAGCCCACTTAATTGATAAGCACTATTTTTCTATAACAGCATAGCGCTGTTCTCGAGGCAACAATTTCCTGCTTAGATATAGCACTGGATGTTTTTTTTCTTTGCCTATGTACTGCGACAGTACAGCACCCAAACCGACCTCCGAGGCATCTGTCTGCAAAAAAAAACTCTTTATCAAAGTCAGGTGCCACAAAGAGAGGTTGCTTACACAATGCCTCCTCTGCCTTTCTGTCCACCTTACTGTGTCTGGACTTCTGGCTTTTATAAGTTCTGTGAGAGGAGCAACTCTGGTGGCAAAATGGGGTATAAACCTGCGGAAGTAGCCAGCAATTCCCAAGAAGGCTCCAACATGCTTTTTCCTAAGAGGCCTTGGCCAATTCTGTATAGCTCCTACCTTGTTTAATTGGGGTTTCATTAACCACCTTCCTAATACGTAACCTATATACTAAATGCTTAGCCTCTGCCAATCCAATAATACATTTGGAGGGGTTGGCAGTTAACCCAGCTTTAAAAAAGGTGTCTACCACTGCCTCTACTTTCTGCAAATGAGAGTCCCAGTCTGTGTTATGGATTATGACATCATCCAAGTACGCAGCGGCATAGTGCGCATGTGGCCTTAATAATTTATCCATGAGCCTCTGAAAAGTTGCTGGAGCTCCATGGAGACCAAATGGCATCACCTTATATTGAAATAAAGCATCTGGGGTTACAAAGGCAGTTTTTTCTCGGGCATGCTTAGTGAGGGGTATCTGCCAATACCCTTTAGTTAAATCCATTGTGGAAATAAATCTGGCCTTAGCTAGCCTCTCTACCAGTTCATCAACCCGTGGCATCGAGTAGGCATCAAACTTTGACACTTCATTTAATTTCCTAAAATCATTACAAAATCGGATATAACCATCCGGTTTAGATACCAAAACAATTGGGCTAGACCAATTACTATGTGATTCTTCTATCACATCTAATTCAAGCATTTTCCTAACCTCTGCTCGTACAGCCTTCCTTTTTTCCTCAGGAATCCTGTATGGTTTTAACTTAAGGGTTACTCCAGGCTCAGTAATAATATCATGGGCAATTTCTTGTGTTCTTCCTGGCATAGACGAGAAAACATCCTTATTCTTCTCCACCATTTCCTTAACTTCCTTTACTTATTCAGATGTTAGCTCTGAGGAAATAGTTACTACTTGTTCTGAGACTTGAGGCTCAGCCCCGGTATCATCTAACTGGGCTACCAATCCTTCTCTATTCCTCCATGGCTTAAGAAGATTTAAGTGCAATATTTGCTCTTTCCTACGACGGTCAGGCTGACTAACTTTATAATTCACAGGACTTACCTATTCTATCATTTCATAAGGTCCCTGCCAACGAGCCAAAAGTTTACTCTCAGCTGAAGGAACCAAAACCATTACCCTGTTTAAAATTGCCTTACAGTAGCACTCTGATCATAATACAATTTTTGAGCATCTTGAGCTTTCCTGATATACTGGCGAATCAGGGGAAAAACCATGAGCCATTCGCTCCTGCATTTTCTCTATATGCTGCACCACATAAGTACCTGGTACTCCCTGTTCCTCCCAAGTTTCCTTTAGTATGTCCAACATACCTTGCGGATGTTGACCATAGGTTTTGACAAAGGTTCAAAAGTAGAAAAAACAGTTGAGATCTGGGGAATTTCATGGACTGCAAACAATAAGTAAGGAAGAATTTGATCCCAATCCTTCCCATCTCTACTAACAATTTTCCTTAACATCCCCTTAAGTGTGCGGTTAAACCTCTCTACTAGCCCATCTGTCTGTGGGTGATATACCAAGGTTTTTAAAGCCTATATTTTGAATAATTGGCATAACTCTTTCATGAGACAGGAAACAAAAGGAACACCTTGGTCAGTTAAAATTTCCTTTGGGATCCCAACCCCGTGAAAATACTTGTACCAATACTTTTGCTATATTTTTAGCATTGGCCTTACGTAGCGGAATGGCCTCAGGGTATCGAGTTGCATAATCAACAATAACAAGAATGTATTGGTGACCACAAGTTGATTTCTCTAATGTGCCTACCAAGTCCATCCCAATCCTATCAAATGGTACATCAATAATTGGGAGGGTTATAAGTGGAGCCCTTAACTTGGGTTTTGAGGATAACAGTTGGCACTCTGGACAGGAAGCACAATATCTTTTTATTTCTTCATAAACCCCTGGCCAAAAGAACCTCCTCAGGACCCTTTCCTGAGTTTTCTCTACCCCCAGATGTCCACCCAAAAGGTGTGAATGGGCAAAATCTAACACCTTCCTAGTATGAGAGGTAGGCACAACTTGCTGTTCTATCTCTTAACCTTCCTCTAATATTATTCGGTATACAGGTAATTACAGGTGCCCCATTAACCTCTACTACCCTGCTCCTTGTATGGTGTAGCAAGGGATCATTAGCTTGTTCTCGCCCAAAGCTACTGCTAATAATGTCCAGTTCAAAGGGAAGATTTTCAGCAATTTCACTTCCCTGATCTATTTCAGATTCTGTGCACTGAATGGCCACGCCTTTATTACTATGTTTTCTCTGCTCATTTAACAAAACTTCATTAAGGGCTTCAGTAAATCTGTATTTACTCTTTCTGCGCTCACGTATAGATTTACTGCTTTTGGGATTGGATGCATACAAATCAGGGTGAATGAAAGGGAAAACTTCATGTAGACTCCTATCTCCTGTTTCAATCATTGACTCTCCCGGTTTAACAGTAACTTGAGACTGTATTAGGGTGTGAAACTCGGCAAAGTTTCTTCCTATAACCAAGTGATAGGGCAGCCTAGGTACCACTACAGCAGTTATTTGTATTAATTTCCCAAGTACAGAGACACTTATAACATCAGTAGGATAAGTAACAGTGCACCCATGAATACATAGTACCCCTATTGTCTTATTTTTTTGCAACTGTGATTGTTCCACTAAATCTCCTGACACTAGAGTTAAGGCACTGCCAGAGTTCACCAAAGCCTCTGTATCTATTTTATTAAAGCATACTGACACCCAGAAGGTGGGTATGCTTTCTCCCATGCCTGCTAGGCAAATACATCCACAAAAGTCCAATAGTTCTTCTCATAGGGCACATTGCATTAGTTCTGGTAGGTTTGGGCATCCTGCCCTGACATGTCCTTTAGCACCACACTCAAAGCAGGTTATAGGGGTCCTCCCCAAATGATCCCATCTTGGCAAAGTGTGGTTTATCTGATAGCGATCTGCTGGTTCAGCTTCAACTTCAGCCTCGCCCTTTCTGTTTCCTGGCCTCTGGGTCCTAAAAGTCTTTTGTTGGAACAAATTTAGATGGCATAGGACAGGCTTTCTCAAGGTCCCTGGCAGCAAGGTATCTTTCCACTTGAGCCACCATAGAATCATATGTAGTGGGGTTTCCTTGTCCTTCCCACTCGCGGAGGCCATGGAGCAGTTCTCGCAAGAATCTGTCAAGTACTAGTGTTTCAACAATCTGTGCAGTACTTTGGGCCTCTGGTCTAAGCCATTTTCACACCAGATGTATTAAGTCAAACATCTGGGACCTGGGAGCTTTCTCCATGTTGAAATGTCAGGTATAGAAACGCTGGGCTCTCACTGTACATGTTACACCCATTCTGGCTAGAATTTCAGCTTTTAGTCATGTATAGCCTCCAGCAGCCTTTTCTTCCTGGCCACGAGAGCAATGGGTTCCTGCCCATTGCTCTCGTGGCCAGGCTTCCCAGGTAGCTGTGCGTTCAAATGCCACCAAATATGCCTCCACATCATCCTCTGATGTCATTTTCTGTAAGCAGTCGCTTACCTGAATCCTATTTAAATCCTTCTGCTTGCGCAGGTGCTCCCTGAGCAGTAATACGCTGCACAATATCATAAAGCATGGCATGATCCTGTTTTGGGCCTCAGCCAGGGTCCCAATTTGCAAAGCTAAAAGTCTGTTACAAATGGAGATATAATATGAGTGCCAACAGGCTAAAGTATGATATCAGGCAACAGACCAATATTAAAGATAAAATATAAATTATTACATTTATTATAAAAGGCTAAAAACAATTCAAACAGATTAAAATTAAGATGGTCTAAAATGATGATAGGATAAAAACAAATCTCTATCACCTATATTACAAGTTTTGCACTACAGAGGGTGCGAAACGAACGCAACAAAAGTTGTGTTATTTCACCCTCCATAGCACTGCCATTACAAGTTTTGAAAAAGCCGCCTTGTGCATGCGATATGGTGGCGATGAGCTCCATAACACACAAAATCCAAGCGCTGCTTTGATGTGCTCATGCACGCTTTCCCCATAGACATCAATGGGGAGAAAGTGTTAGAAAAAACCTAACACCTGCGATCGCGGAATGAAAAGCTCCGTAACTAAACCCCATTGATGTCTATGTGGCAAAAATAGTTATGTTTAAACCTAACACCCTAACATAAGCCCCATGTCTAAACACCCCTAATCTGCTGCCCCCGACATTGCCGACACCTACATAATGTTATTAACCCCTAGTCTGCCGCTCCCGACATCGGCACCACCGTTACTATTATAATAAAATTAAAATAACTATCAATTAAATAAATGAAATTACTTAGTAAAAACAACTAACACTACTAAAAAATTAAATCTACAGTTACAAAAAATAAAAAAAATACTAAATTACAAAAAATAAGAAAAATACTAAATTACGAAAAATAACAAACGAAATTATCCAAAATAAAAACAATTAACCTAATCTAATAGCCCTATCAAAATAAAAATGCCCCCCAAAATAAAAAAAAAACCTAGCCTACAATAAACTACCAATAGCCCTTAAAAGGGCATTTTGTAGGGCATTGCCCTAAAGAAATCAGCTCTTTTACCTGTTAAAAAAATACAAAGATCCCCCCAACTGTAAAACCCACCACCCAACCAACCCCCCAAAATATAAAAACCTAACTCTAAAAAAAACCTAAGCTACCTATTGCCCTGAAAAGGGCATTTGTATGGGCATTGCCCTTAATAGGGCATTCAGCTCTTTTTCATTGCCCTTAAAAGGGCATTTAGCTCTTTTAAGAATGACCAAAACCCATCCATCCTCATCCAGGCAGTGAAATCTTCATCCAGGTGGCGAGGTCTTCATCCATTTATGTGGCGTCTTCTATCTTCATCCCAGCGGCGCAGAGCGGCTCCATCCTGAAGACATCACAGCGGAGCATCCTCTTCATACGGTCGCCGTCGTATACTGAATCTTCAATGCAAGGGAGCCTTTTCAAAATGGCGTCCCTTGCATTCCTATTGGCTGATTTGATTTTGTAAATTCAAATCAGCCAATAATATGAGAGCTCCTGAAATCCTATTGGCTGTTCAAATCAGCCAATAGGATGAGCGCTACTGAAATTCCATCGGTTGATTTGAATAGCCAATAGAATTTCAGTAGCTCTCATCCTATTGGCTGATTTGAACAGCTAATAGGATTTCAGTAGCTCTCATCCTATTGGCCGATTTGAATTTCCAAAATCAAATCAGCCAATAGGAATGCAAGGGACGCCATTTTGAAAAGGTTCCCTTGCATTGAAGATTCAGTATACGGGCCACCATATGAAGGGGATGCTCCGTGTCGCATGTCTTCAGGATGGAGCCGCTCCGCGCCGCTGGGATGAAGATAGAAGATGCCGCCTGGATGGATGAAGACCTCGCCGCCTGGATGAGGATGGATGTCCGGACTTCAAAAACTGTAAGTGGATCGTCGAGGGTTAGTGTTAGGTTTTTTAAAACTTTTTGGGTGTTTTTTTTTAGATTAGGGTTTTGGGCATTCTTAAAATAGCTAAATGCCCTTTTAAGGGCAATGGGTAGCTTAGGTTTTTTTTAGAGTTAGGTTTTTTATTTTGGGGGTTGGTTAGGTGGTGGGTTTTACTGTTGGGGGGTCTTTGTATTTTCTTACAGGGAAAAGAGCTGATTTCTTTAGGGCAATGCCCTAAAAAAGGCTCTTTTATGGGCTATTGGTAATTTATTGTAAACTATGTTTCTTTTTTTATTTTGCAGGCTTTTTTATTTTTATAGGGCTATTAGATTAGGTGTAATTGTTTTTATTTTGGATAATTTCGTTTGTTATTTTTTGTAATTTAGTATTTTGTATTTTTTGTAATTGTAGATTTAATTTTTTTAGTAGGGTTAGGTTATTTTTAAATGTGTAATTCAATTTATTTAATTTGTAGTTATTTTAATTTTAGTATAATAGTAATGTTAGTTTAATTTATAGTTTAAACTTGTTTTTTTTTAATTTCCCAGGAAAGTTTTTATTTATTTTAAGATAGGGATCTTGTAATTTTAGTTTAATTCTATTGGCTGATTTGAATGTATAATAATTGTGTTTATATTCTCTCAATAAAAATAAATAAAAAAGAAGGGGTTAATTTAGGGGGTGTTAGTTTAGGGGGCTTAGTCATTAAATTCTTTATTTGCGTTGTGGGGGTTTGCGGTTTAGGAGTTAATAGGTAAATTCAATTTAATGTGTTGTGGGGGGTTGGCAGATTAGGGGTTAATATGTTAAATTAACTGCGTTGGTGGTGGATGGTGGTTTAGGGGTTAATAAATTAATTATTTAATTTGCGATGTGGGGGAATGGCAGATTAGGGGTTAATAGATGTATTAGGTAGTTTCTAGTTTGTGATGTTGGGGTTGGCGGATTTAGGGGTTAATAATTTTATTATGTAGTTGTTATTTGCTTTTTCCTAATACTTTGTGCGAGCGGTTAGCTTTTTTTTTAACACTTATTGCGGGCGGTTAGCTTTTTTGTAACACTTATTGCAGGCATTTTTGGGGGAGGTTTAACACTTATTGCAGGCAGTTATGTCTTTTTTAACACTAATTGCGGGCGGTTAGTTTTTGTTGTTGTAATGCTCCGTTTGCTTTCGCTGCATCCCAGTGGATTCCAAAAATGGCAGGGTGGTGAAATAATCTCCTGCAGGGATTGAGATTAGGGGTTAATAATTGTAGGTAGGTGGCGGCGACGTTGGGGGGGCAGATTAGGGTTTAATACAATTTATTATAGTGTTTGCGAGGCAGGATTGCGGCGGTTTAGGGGTTAATACATTTATTATAGTGGTGGCGATGTCCGGTCGGCAGATTAGGGGTCAATAAGTGTAGGTAGGTGGCGGCGACGTTGGGGGCAGAAGATTAGGGGTTAATAAATATAATATAGGTGTCGGCAATGTTAGGGGCAGCAGATTAGGGGTTCATAGAGATAATATAGGTGGCAGCGGTGTCCGGAGCGGCAGATTAGGGGTTAATAGTATAATGCAGGTGGCGACGATGTTGGGGGCGGCAGATTAGAGGTAAATAAATGTAAAGTTAGGGGTGTTTAGACTCGGGTTCATGTTAGGGTGTTAGGTGTAGACTTAGAAAGTGTTTCCCCATAGGAAACAATGGGGCTGCGTTAGGAGCTGAACGCTGCTTTTTTGCAGGTGTTAGGTTTTTTTTCAGCCAGCTCAGCCCCATTGTTTCCTATGGGGAAATCGTGCAAGAGCACGTTTTTCCAGCTTACCGCTACCGTAAGCAACGCTGGTATTACAGGTAGAAGTGGAGCTAAATTATGCTCAACGCTCACTTTTCTGAGGTTAACGCAGCCATTCAGAAAACTTGTAATACCAGCGTTGTTTAAAGTGAGCGCTGGAAAAAAAAGGAGCGTTAGCAACGCAAGTTTTTACCGACAAAACTCGTAATCTAGGCGAAAGACTTTGGCACACATTTTAGTTCTACTTCTTCCCAGGGGCCTTAAAAACTAGTGTAGAGGGCCGCATGTGGCCCATGAGCTACAAGTTGGCCATCCTTGCCTTAAAGGACCCTTAAATACAGTAGAATTGCATAATTGACAAATACATAATAAAAATACAATTCAATAGCGCTTACATTGAATTTCAAATGATCAGTACATTTTTGCTAGCTAATTTCAAAATGGATTCCATTTTTTCCCTCCTTTTGTATCATGTGACAGCCATTAGCCAATCACAAAACTCATATACTGTACGTATATACTGTGAACTCTTACAAATGCTTAAAAGGAGCTGGTGCCTTAGAAAGTGTGCATATAAAAAAAATGGTATACAAATTGATGAAGGAAATAAATTGGACAGACATGCAAATATTTTACAATTACAGACATTTACATAACCATTTTGCAGGAGTATTTCTGACCTATCATTGCAGTTGTAATGCTAGCACTGCTAGCAGATTGCATATGATATGCAATATATCTTGTATCTTGTACCGCATGCAACCATAGACATTAAAGGAACACTTCTTAACTAATTATTGAAAAAGATAGGTGAAGCTCCAAGAATTTGAACATGGTCTCACTTTTTAATAAGGCACCTCAGCAATCTCACAAGCAGTTCACCAGAACGGCTTGTGCAATGTTAAATGCTGATGGCTTTTAGCGATGTCGGGTGGACAGTCTGCCCGCCATATGATAATTCGGCCCCTAAGCCCTTTCTAAACAATATTGGCTGCTCTCATGACATGTGACAAGCCATTTCTCTTTTCATACCAATGAGGATGCTTGTGTATATTTTATTCCTCATAGTCATACACCTAGTAACATATAATTTAATGCTCTAATTTAAAGGGAAATGGAAGTCAACATTAAACATTAATTATTCAGATAGAGCATGCAGTTTTAAATCTACAATTTACTTATTTGATCAAATTTTCTTCATTCTCTTGGTATGCTCTTTGTTTAACCCCTTAACGACGCATGTTGTACAGGGTACGTTGCACACAACCTGGTCTTTAAAGACCAGCGATGTACCCTATACGACATTAGGGGTTTAAAGCGGCTGGAAGCGATCCTGCTCGCTTCCAGCCGCTTTCCGGTTATTGCAGTGATGTCTCGATATCGAGGCATCCTGCAATAAGACCCCTTGGCGGGATCGTAGGTGTGACCGTCGGGGGCGCGTGCGCATGCATGGGGGGTGCGGGCGCGTGCACGGGGTGAAAGCAGGTGGGAACGGCTACACTACAGAGATGTAAAAAAAATAAGTGGGATAGAGTGGGGTACAAAATAATTTAAAAAATACATCTAAGGGATCTGGGAAGGAGTGGGGGGTTGCTCTTTGGCTGGGGGGAAGTTATACTACAGAAAAAAATATATATAAAAAACATTTTTTTTAGTAAACTGGGTACTGGCAGACAGCTGCCAGTATCCAAGATGGCTACCAATAAGGTAGAGGGGGAGGGTTTAGAGAGCTGTTGGGGGGGGGGGGGAATCAGGGAGGTTGGGGGCTAAGGGGGGATCCTATACATCAGCATATGTAAATATGCTAAAATATTTTTTTGATTTTTTAAAAAAAAAACCTTTTATTTTAGTACTGGCAGACTTTCTGCCAGTACTTAAAATGGCGGGGACAATTGTGGGGTGGGGGAGGGAAGAGAGCTGTTTGGGAGGGATCAGGGGGTGTGATGTGTCAGATGGGAGGCTGATCTCTACATTAAAGCTAAAATTAACCCTGCAAGCTCCCTACAAGCTACCTAATTAACCCCTTCACTGCTAGACATAATTCATGTGTGATGCGCAGCGGTATTTAGCGGCCTTCTAATTACCAAAAAGCAACGCCAAAGCCATATATGTCTGCTATTTTAGAACAAAGGGGATCCCAGAGAAGCATTTACAACCATTTGTGCCATAATTGCACAAGCTGTTTGCAAATAATTTCAGCGAGAAACCTAAAGTTTGTGAAAAAAAATTGTGAAAAAGTGAACAATTTTTATTATTTGATCTCATTTGGCAGTGAAATGGTGGCATGAAATATACCAAAATGGGCCTTGATCAATACTTTGGGATGTCTTCTAAAAATATATATAGACATGTCAAGGGATATTCAGGGATTCCTGAAAGATATCAGTGTTCCAATGTAACTATCACTAATTTTGAAAAAAAAAAATGGTTTGGAAATAGCAAAGTGCTACTTGTACTTATTGCCCTATTACTTACAAAAAAAGCAAAGAACATGTAAACATTAGGTATTTCTAAACTCAGGACAAAATTTAGAAACTATTTAGCATGGGTGTTTTTTGGTGGTTGTAGATATGCAACAGATTTTGGGGCTCAAATTTAGAAAAAGTGTTTTTTTTCCATTTTTTCCTCATTTTTTATAAAAATTTTTTTATAGTAAATGATAAGATATGATGAAAATAATGCTATCTTTAGAAAGTCCATTTAATGGTGAGAAAAACGGTATATAATATGTGTGGGTACAGTAAATGAGTAAGAGGAAAATTACAGTTAAACATAAACACCGCAGAAATGTAAAAATAGCCCTGGTCCTTCAGGGAAAGAAATTGAAAATGGCCTTGTCCTTAAGGGGTTAAAGGGAGACTCAAGTCAAAATAAACCTTTATGATTCAGACAGAGCAGCAGTTTTAAGACAATTTCCAATTTACTTCCATTATCACATTTTTCACAGTCTTTTTATATTCACACTTTCTGGGGAACACGATCCTACTGAGCATGTGCACAAGCTCACAGGGTATACATATACATAAACTAGTACTAGACTTCAGTCTTTTTTCAACCTCATCTACTATGTTACTATGTAGTCTGTGATTGGGAGAAAAAATACATTTGTCAGAAAAAAAAATCTACTGCTTATTTTTTAATTCAGAATAGGTGTTAAATCATTGGCTTTTTATTATGCACTTGTTAATTATGCAATTCTACTGCATTGAGTGGTCCTTTAAGAGCCTGATAGGCTCAGGAGTATGCATGTGTCTTGAACTTTATATTGCAGCAGAGTTTGTAACAACACTTGCAACAATGTAATACACTGTGCCAAGCAGTGGTGCCCTATAGTGCTGAACAATGAATAATGGCCCAGATTACAAATGGAGTGCTATTGATGGATGCGCTCTCCATATTGTGACCCTGAACTAAAAATGGTGCACAACCTAATATTACAAATCAATGGTAAAAAAAGATTTACCAGGAAATGTCAGCACAGCTTACATTTGTAGCATGCTCTATACTTTCATTGGATAGTGCGGCTACACTAAACATTGTTACAATAATAACAGGTGAGTTGTTGTTAGGGTGCCTGGAGACCTGAAGTAAAGTGTTAAAATTAATATATATGTTTTTCATTAATACAATTGTTTTAATGGTGATTTAACCCCTTAGTGACCACATCATTTCTTAATTTTCTTACCGCTTGGGACAAGGGCTATTTTTACATTTCTGCTGTGTTTGTGTTTAGCTGTAATTTTCCTCTTACTCATTTACTGTACCCAAACATATTATATACAGTTTTTCTCGCCATTAAATGGAATTTCTAAAGATACCATTATTTTCATCATATCTTATAATTTACTATAAAACAAATTATAAAATCTGATGAAAAAATGGGAAAAAACACACTTTTTCTAACTTTGACCCCCAAAATCTGTTACACATCCACAAAACACATCCACTTCTTCACAAAATTTAGGTTTCTCACTGAAATTATTTACAAACAGCTTGTGCAATTTTGGCACAAATGGTTGTAAATGCTTCTCTGGGATCCCCTTTCTTCAGAAATAGCAGACATATATGGCAGGCCGCTAAATGCCGCTGCGCATCACACGTGTATTATGCCCAGCAGTGAAGGGGTTAATTAGGGAGCTCGGAGCTTGTAGGGTTAATTTTAGCTTTAGTGTAGTGTAGTAGAGAACCCAAAGTATTGATCTAGGCTCATTTTGGCATATTTCATGCCACCATTTCACCGCCAAATGCAATCAAATAAAAAAAAAATTGTCAACTTTTTTCACAAACTTTAGGTTTCACACTGAAATTATTTTCAAACAATTTGTGCAATTATGGCACAAATGGTTGTAAATGCTTCTCTGGGATCCCCTTAGTTCAGAAATAGCAGACATATATGGCTTTGGCATTGCTTTTTGGTAATTTGAAGGCTGCTAAATGCCGTTACACACCACACTTATATTATGCCCAGCAGTGAAGGGGTTAATTAGGTAGCTTGTAGGGTTAATTTTAGCTTTAGTGTAGAGATCAGCCTTCCACCTGACACATCCCACCCCCTGATCTCTCCCAAAAAGCTCTCTTCCCTCCCCCACCCCACAATTGTCCCCACCATCTTAAGTACTGGCAGAAACTCTGCCAGTACTAAAATAAAAGGCTTTTTTTAAAAAAATAAAAAAAAATTAAAATATATATTCTGCTGTGTAGGATCCCCCCTTAGCCCCCAACCTCCCTGATCCCCCCCAATCAGTTCTCTAACCCTCCCCACTCTACCTATTTGCCGCCATCTTGGGTACTTGCAGCTGTCTGCCAGTACCCAGTTTGCCATACAATTAGTTTTTGTATTAAAAAAAACTAAAAAAAAATTCTGTAGTGTAGCTGCCCCCCCTCAATAACCTACCCCCACCCCCTACCAGATCCCTTGGATAACATTCCCCCCCCTCCCTCCTTCCCCTTTACACTTTGCAAGTCTCATAGTGTAGCAATACCACCCACTCCCACCCCCGTGCGCACTCCCAGGGCCCCCACACGTGATCCCACCCCTCTCTGCCGGATATCCTCCAGCGATGGGTCGCCCACTCATATCCCTGCAATTGCTCCCACCCGCCAACGATTGGCACCATCGCTGGCTGATGCAGAGAGGGCCACAGATTGGCTCTCTCTGCATCGGTTGTTAAAAAAAGGCTATTGCACGACGCCTCAATATCGAGGCATCGCTGCAATACCCTGAAAGCATCTGGAAGCGATCATGATCGCTTACACCGCTTGAAACCCCTGAGGACATACAGGGTGTACGTCCTTGGTCGTTAACGACCATTTTTTGTAGGACGTATATAACAAGGTGTGTATATATGTATATGTATATATATATATATATATATATATATATATATGTGTGTGTGTTTGTAAATATACAGTATTGTATTTTCGTATAAATGCGTCCCTTTAAATTTAAACAACTTCTTGTTAACATTTTTTAGGTTAAAACAAGTTTAGATGTTGCTCTTTCATATGGATGACAGAAAATATTTTATTGCAGTGACCCTTTAAGCTGAAAGGGCCATTGTAGTGCAACATGTATGTGCTCTAAATGAGAGTATGTCATTTCAGCCCTACTGACCCTGCAAGTCCTGTTCTGGAGCCACAAACAAATGCTGGTCTCAAACAGGTATAACTTGCATATATAATATACTATAAAAGATTACTTTAATGTCCCTTTAAAGTGTGAATGAGCTCTCCCACGTTGATAAAATCCACTTAGTAAATCTAAACTACTAAATAAATACATAAAAGCAACTCACCTATGATGGTCAGGTACAATACATTGCTAAGCTCGGATGCTTGAATTGCATCAAGAAGTATAATCTGATAAAGGCAGACATATCCTTTTGAATCTGAAGCAGTGACCTCTCGGAGGGTAAAAGTTACATTGTGTGTGTCCTCTGTGGCCTGAAGTGTCTGTAGGTGCTCACGGTTTCTGTGTAAATACAAATAGAATATAGCCCCCTTGTAATTGCTGGGTGCTGTGCACAGGAGATCAGCAGATTGTCCACTTTTGATAACACCAGGAGGTTCAAGTGTTAGCTGTGGTTGAGGAAGATTTTCTGGGGAAAAAAAGAAAAAAGAAGGTTGGTACCTACTTTCATACTCCCCTTTACACATCTATCGTTGTATTATTTTTTCATCCATCTTTATGTTTCTGACAAGCAGTTATTAACTTATGACCCATGCCCATATTGTGTATTTTACTTCTAGCAAGTTGTTACCGCTAACCACCAAAACCAAGTATACTTGTTTCCTTTTGAACCTCCTTGTTTTCAGATGTAACACAGTTCATAATACTTCTGGCTTCCAGCTATGAGCTTTTATCCATTCATTGATAATTCTGTAGCCCATCCTCCACTCTATTATAAAATTAATTGCTTCCATATTTTTAAGTAAAAACTCTTCTAGTTTTCCCCAAGACCCTTAATATAGTATACATACCTGAGTTTGTTCTCGCTATCCTCAAGCCAAAGAATCCTGTGGCAAACAAAGTAATTGTTATAAACCTATTGATATAAAATAAGCTCAGTATGAATAGCGTTTGGCATGAAGACAGAGCCTGGACATTCAGATATTGATAGTTTTGACATTGCAAACAATTTCTTACCTGCTAGAATACAAAACTGTGTTAACTCCATACCCAGATATGTGATGATTTTGTTAAACGCTTAATAACTTACTGAATAGAAGAGGAAAAGGATGACCACACATTGCTCAGGAAACCGCACACAATGTTTCAAAAGTCACAAGAGCAACTGATGCAATTTTAAGTAGAACACAATTACAAACAAAGCAGTTGTGCAAAGTCTTGAGAGATATAAGATCAGAGGTTTCTGTGTATTCAGTGTAAAAGGTTTGTGGCATTGAAAACAGAAAATCTAATGCCATTATAAAACAGCAAAGCCTACACAAATATGCAAAATTGGAGTATTGTAGCTTGTAATAAACAGTCATTATACACATTTATTTTGTTCGTCCTACTGGAAAGAAAATACTTTAAAAATATATATATATAAAAAAAAAATACATGTTTGTTTTCTTGGTATGCCATGATTCCTCTTCATTTACATATTATCCCATGGGCAGGCTCAAAATATTGTGCTGCCTGGGTCTGAGAATGGAATGAGCCCCCCCAGTAGCAACATTACTGATTAGCATGTCAACCTACTAGTCTGGCCACTGACCTTACTAAGCCTGCCTATCTGCATGCAACCAATGCTTATGCACAATTACGCAATAAGCAGAAGGTAGTTAGGAAAGCGATGCACCTTTTTCACCTTGAATGCGCCCCTGAGCAGTTCTGTGTCTTTGTGCATTAAAAGCTTATGCTGCTGGGAGTCAGCGACTTGTGAAGACAGAGGACAGGAGTGTTATATTTACAATTCCAGCAAAAAGCTGGACAGTCACAGGATATATTCAACAGCACTCATTCCCTTATAATGCGGAGAAGTGTTGAAATGAGTTGTTAAGAAATAAAAACAATATTTTTTATTAGTAAATTGATTAAAATCTGGGAAAACGCACAATTAAAACTTGGTTGGGACTATGTAACGGAGATCAATATAACAATGGAATGTCAGCTAGGCTAAAGTTGCTGGCAGCGTTAATACAACAAGCTATATAGGGCTAAGGATATAATGTATTCGAGTGAGCTAATGTAGACTACCCTTAATTGGCTGTGAAATGGCACAAGTAATATACTGCTACAAGCTATAACAGATATATGAGTCCAATAGGAATATAGCAGCCGAAAAATAGGCTGTGTATTACAAGGGTGGAGACTCAACCAATCAGTGTACTATGTAACATATTACTATATATGTAATACACAGTAACATTAGCTGGCCGATCTATCAATAAATATAAACTCCAATTATTGAAAATGGAATACTAGGTTAGGATTGTCATCGCTCATGAGTAACTAACAGTTTAGATATAAGTGTCTAAATATTCAGTTTTCTGAATTTACTGTAGGGCCGCAGCAATCTCTATATCAATAGTTTATTATGAACCTATTGATTAGGGCTCTACATATAACCGATAGTCAAGAACTTGTATGAACTGCGATTCGTCAACTGTAATTGTAGCAACAATATATTGTATTCACAGATCTCATATGTATCTTTTATTAATAAGAGAGGCCAGAACAGCCGATGGTTTTTAGTGGATGTCGCTGAATATATCAAACACAATAGTGTAGATGAATTCGCTGTTAGAATAAATAATATAATTAAAATCCTATAAAGTTGTCAGGATCAATATTTGGTTCGATATGCCACTTACAATATCTCCCTCCCTGTAGTATAGTAGAATTGTTTGGTAAGCGAAATAGAACATATCAACAGTTGTGTATAAAGTAACTGGAAGAATCATAAATATTCCCTTAGATTTACAGCATATACATACAGTATATACAGATACTGTGATGTTATCTATATTGCGCTTATTTAGTATTGAGAATTTCACAGTTTATTAAGTATTGGCAGTGTGGATCTAATTGGTTAGATATATAGTCATAGCAGCTTGCTATAATACCCCAAACAGTCTAAATAGTAGGACATATGGTGCTCTTGGCTAAGTTATATTGAGAACCCTATAATATATACGCTCCACAGAAGAGTGGAGCTGATATGTATGTGAATAGTGTCAGATGTATTAGTATGCTTCAATATATTACCCCTAATGTGGTACACTTCAAGTAAAACAAGGAGTTAAAGGGACAGCCAAGTCCAAAAACACTTGTATGATTTAAATAAGGCATGTCATTTTAAATAACTTTCCAATTTACTTGTATAACCAATTTTGCTTTGTTCTCTTGGTATTCTTTGTTGAAACCTAAACCTAGGAAGTCTCATATGATAATTTCTAAGCCCTTGAAGGCCACCTCTTATCACATGCTTTTTTATTTGCTTTTCACAACAGGGGAGAGCTAGTTCATGTGAGCCATATAGATAACATTGTTGTGATCACGCCCGTGGCTTGTGGCAGACACTGCACTAATTGGCTAAAATGAAAGTCAATAGTCAGAAGATGCTTAGATACAAGTTAATCACAGAGGTAAAAAAGTATATTAATATAACAGTGTTGGTTATCAGAGGCGTAACTAGAAACCACAGGGCCCAGGTGCAAGAATCTAATAAGTGCCCCCCCTAAAAAAAAAAAAAAGTGAATTTGATACATAATCTTTTTTTTTTTTTTTAACATTGAACACAGAAAAAAAATGTGAATCAGATTACATGTCTGCAAAAGGAGGTACCCTGTGCCCACAGTCTGTGAGATGGTCTGACCCCCTATTACTGTATATAGTGACACTGTTTAACCCACCAGTACTGTATATAGTGAGTTAGTGACACAGTCTATAATCTGCCGGTGAGATGGCTGGCCTGACCCTACCCGCCCCAGTACTTTATAAAGTGACCACAGTAGTCTGTGACATGGTCCAGCCCCCCCTGTACTGTATATAGTGGTACTGTATAGTGACACTGTTTACCCCCTCCCCCCATGCTGTAGTAACAAGGTCTGTAATTTGCTAGTTCCACAAACATATTCACACACACACATACATGCATAAATACACACACAGTCACATACACATACACACAAACACACAGACATAAACACCAATGGGTAAAACAGAAAGACTAACCCCTGTAGTTAGAGACACTAGTGAAGCATCATGTCACACTCACATGATATCAGTGCAGGCAGTGGGAGGTCAACGTTTTTTATTAAACTGGGCCCCCACCCTTGGGGGCCCAGTCGCAATTGCGACCTCTGCACCCCCTGTTGGTTATGCAAAACTGGGGAATGGGTAATAAAGGAATTATCTATCTTTTTAAACAACAAAAATTCTGGTACTGACTGTCCTTTTAAGCTCCAACATAGGTAACCAGAATAGCGCTAAAAGAGGGCACCCAGTTACCCTCTATCCCCCCTTAACATGTTTCACCATACTTAGCTTTATCAAAAGTGGAGGAACCGTGGCTTCCGCTGCCTTTTAACAGGAATTCACGCCACCAAACTCCTCCTCTTGTGACGTCATCATGGATTGTGTCCAATCTGTATCTCTGACATCCCGATCAGTATGGGACTCCATGGGTGGCATAATGTATTACTTTAAAGATGTTATTGAAACTGCTGTGTATTTTTACACTTTATTATAGAGAAAAGAAAGATGGAAAAGGGGGCATTGAATGCCTTTACTTTAGACATATATGCCAATATAGGCATCTCATTGTAGTAAGTAGACCTGTGATACATGTTGAGGATCAAAACTAAAATTGGTGATCATTGTTTTAGGGATAGAATATGATCAATATATAGAGAGTACCTAAATAATAAAAAATGGGGGGGGGGGGAAGCCCATAAGGAAAATAATAAATATTTGTGATCTGTAATGAGGTGTATGCAAAAGTGCAAAAATCACTAGGTGCAAAAAATATCCGCCTGCATCATAGTAAATAGGCCCCTATGTGCATTTTATCAAAATTAGTGATATGGAGGAAACTCAACTACTAATGCAAATGGGAAAGGCCGTTAATAATACAAGTGCTGTAATTTTGGGAGATTTGAACTATCCCGAAATAAACTGGGCCAATGAAACCAGCAATAAAGCTAAGTGAAATAGATTTTTAAATGTTCTCAAAGATAACTTCATGTCACAATTAATAGAGGAGCCAACTAGGAATAAACGCCTAGATTACGAGTTCTGCGTTAGCTTTAAAAAGCAGCGTTAAGGGGTCCTAACGCTGCTTTTTAACGCCCGCTGGTATTACGAGTATGGCAGGTACAGGTGTACCGCTCACTTTTTTTCCGCAACTTTTCCATACCGCAAATCCCCTTACGTCAATTGCGTATCCTATATTTTTAATGGGATTTGCCCAACGCTGGTATTACAAGTCTCGGAGAAAGTGAGCGGTACAGCCTCTACCTCCAAGACTCCTACCGCATATAAAAGTCAGTAGTTAAGAGTTTTATGGGCTAACGCCGGAACATAAAGCTCTTAACTACAGTGCTACAAAGTACACTAACACCCATAAACTACCTATTAACCCCTAAACCGAGACACCCCCACATTGCAAACACTATAATAAAATTATTTAACCCCTAATCTGCCAACCGGACATCGCCGCCACCTACATTATACCTATGAACCCCTAATCTGCTGCCCCTAATATAGTCGACACCTAAATTATATTTATTAACCGCTAATCTGCCCCCCCCAACGTCGCCGCCACCTACCTACACTTATTAACCCCTAATCTGGCGACCGGACATTGCCGCCACTATAATAAATGTATTAACCCCTAAACCGCTGCACTCCCGCCTTGCAAACACTATAATACATTTTATTAACCCCTAATCTGCCCCCCCCCAACGTCGCCACTACTATAATAAAGTTATTAACCCCTAAACCTAAGTCTAACCCTAACACCCCCCTAAGTTAAATCTTTTTTTAATAAATCTAAATAAAATGTCTAAAATTAAATAAATTAATCCTATTTAAAACTAAATACTTACCTATAAAATAAACCCTAATATAGCTACAATATAACTAATAGTTACATGGTAGCTATTTTAGGATTTATATTTATTTTACAGTCAACTTTGTATTTATTTTAACTAGGTACAATAGCTATTAAATAGTTAATAACTATTTAATAGCTACCTAGTTAAAATAATTACAAAATTACCTGTAAAATAAATCCTAACCTAAGTTACAAATACACCTAACACTACACTGTCAATAAATTAATTAAATAAATTAACTACAATTATCTAACATAAAATACAATTAAATAAACTAAACTATATTACGAAAAAAACAAACACTAAATTACAAAAAATAAAAAAATATTACAAGAATTTTAAACTAATTACACCTAATCTAAGCCCCCTAATAAAATAAAAAAGCCCCCCAAAATAATAAAATTCCCTATCCTAAACTAAATTACAAAGTAATCAGCTCTTTTACCAGCCCCAAAGTAATCAGCTCTTTTACCTGTAAAAAAAAACAAATACAATACACCCCTACTCTAAAACCCACATCCGGACCGGCGAAGTCTTCATCCGATCGGGGCAGAAGAGGTCCTCCATCCAGCAGAAGTCTTCATCCAAGCGGCATCTTCTATCTTCATCCAACCAGTTCGGAGCGGGTCCATCTTCAAGACATCCGACGCAGAGCATCCTCTTCTTTCCGACGACTAACGACAAATGAAGGTTACTTTAAATGACGTCATCCAAGATGGCGTCCCTCAAATTCCGATTGGCTGATAGGATTCTATCAGCCAATCGGAATTAAGGTAGGGAAAATCAGATTGGCTGATTGGATCAGCCAATAGAATGCGAGGTCAATTCTATTGGCTGATCCAATCAGCCAATCGGATTGAACTTCAATCCGATTGGCTGATTAAATCAACCAATCAGATTTTTCCTACCTTAATTCCGATTGGCTGATAGAATCCTATCAGCCAATCGGAATTCGAGGGACGCCATCTTGGATGACGTCATTTAAAGGTACCTTCATTCGTCGTTAGTCGTCGGAAAGAAGAGGATGCTCTGCGTCGGATGTCTTGAAGATGGACCCGCTCCAAACTGGTTGGATGAAGATAGAAGATGCCGCTTGGATGAAGACTTCTGCTGGATGGAGGACCTCTTCTGCCCCGATCGGATGAAGACTTCTGCCGGTCCGGATGTCCTCTTCTGCCCCATCGGATGAACACTTCTGGACGGATTGGATGACCACTTGTGCCCGGCTGGGTGAACACGGCTCAAGGTAGAGTGCTCTTCAATGGGGTAGTGTTAGTTTTTTTTAAGGGGGGATCGGGTGGGTTTTAGAGTAGGGGTGTGTGGGTGGGGGTATTGTATTTGTTTTTTTTACAGGTAAAAGAGCTGATTACTTTGGGGCAATGCCCCGCAAAAAGCTCTTTTAAGGGCTGGTAAAAGAGCTGATTACTTTGTAATTTAGTTTAGGATAGGGAATTTTATTATTTTGGGGGGCTTTTTTATTTTATTAGGGGGCTTAGATTAGGTTTAATTAGTTTAAAATTCTTGTAATATTTTTTTATTTTTTGTAATTTAGTATTTAATTGTATTTTATGTTAGATAATTGTAGTTAATTTATTTAATTAATTTATTTATAGTGTAGTGTTAGGTGTATTTGTAATTTAGGTTAGGATTTATTTTACAGGTAATTTTGTAATTATTTTAACTAGGTAGCTATTAAATAGTTATTAACTATTTAATAGCTATTGTACCTAGTTAAAATAAATACAACGTTGCCTGTAAAAAAAATATAAATCCTAAAATAGCTACCATGTAACTATTAGTTATATTGTAGCTATATTAGGGTTTATTTTATAGGTAAGTATTTAGTTTTAAATAGGATTAATTTATTTAATTTTAGAAATTTTATTTAGATTTATTAAAAATAGATTTAACTTAGGGGGGTGTTAGGATAGGGTTAGACTAAGGTTTAGGGGTTAATAACTTTATTATAGTTGCGGCGATGTTGGGGGCGGGATATTAGGGGTTAATAATTGTAGGTAGGTGGCGGCGACGTTGGGGGGGGCAGATTAGGGGTTAATAAAATTTATTATAGTGTTTGCGAGGCACGAGTGCAGCGTTTTTTTAAGAATTTAACCTATGAGGAGAGGTGAGCCAAACTGGATCTGTTTTCTCTAGAAAAAAGCACTTGAGGGGTGATATGATTACTTTATATAAATATATTTATGGGCCATATAGAGATGGCATATAGAGATGGCAAAAGGAAATTATTTGTGACAAGAGCTCACAATTTAAGGCTGGAGAAAAGGAGATTTAATCTCCTGCAATGTAAACATTTCTTCACTGTAAGAGCAATCAAATTGTGGAACTCATTGCCTAAGGAGGTAGTAAATGCCAAGTAAAAAGGAGGTAGTAAATTCCAATACCTTAGATACATTTAAAAATTACTTAGAAACATTTCTGGTTAGAAACCGAATTCAGCAATATGAATATTTGTGTTAAATTGGTCATCTTTTTAATGGGATTAAATGAAGATCAATTGGAACTTTAATTGTAAAACAGGTAGGCTCTCTTCAAGTTGAAATTAATGGATTTCTGTCATCTTTCAACCTCATTTACTATCCTATCAGATTTACTAATAAAACACACTTAGGTATCTACTTATCAAGCCGTCAACCGCAAATATGCTGGAATTCCGCAGCGTATTTGTGGCGAGCCTGATTCCCCTTAGTTATCAAACCCTACACACCGGCAAAAATAGAATTTTGTGACGTAACATATGATCCACCGGGCAAAGTCCGACACAGATCGATGCTTACGTCACTACAGATGTTCCGAATGCAAATTCGGCACTATCTGACTACTTTTGCTAGTTAACAAATAACTACCAGGTACGCTCACCACTATTCCGGCCCAGCGTACCTGGTTTTCAATCTGCCGCCCTGGAGGCGGCAGTTACCATAAGAATCAATGGGAGTCTGAAAGCAGCGAAAGCTTATGTTCACTGCTGCCCGATATCCCATTAATTCCTATGGTAATGTTTACACCTACCACCCTAACATGTACCCCGAGTCTAAACACCCCTAATCTGCTGCCCCCTACACCGCCACCACCTACATTATACTTATTAACCCCTAATCTGCTGCCCGACACCGCCGCCACCTACATTATACTTATTAACCCCTAATCTGCCCCCCTACACCACCGCCACCTACATTATACTTATTAACCCCTAATCTGCCACCCCCTACACCGCCACCACCTACATTATACTTATTAACCCCTAATCTGTCACCCCCTACACCGCCGCCACCTACATTATACTTATTAACCCCTAATCTGCCACCCCCTATACCGCCACTACTATATTACATTTATTAACCCCTAAACCTAAGTCTAACCCTAACCCTAACACCCCCTAACTTAAATATAATTTAAATAAATCTAAATAAATATTCCTATCATTAACTAAATTATTCCTATTTAAAACTAAATACTTACCTATAAACAAACCCTAAGATAGCTACAATATAACTAATAGTTACATTGTATCTATCTTAGGGTTTATTTTTATTTTACAGGAAAGTTTGTATTTTATTTTAACTAGGTAGAATAGTTACTAAATAGTTATTAACTATTTACTAACTACCTAGTTAAAATAAATACAAATTTACCTGTAAAATAAAACCTAACCTAATTTACAATTACACCTAACACTACACTATAATTAAATTAATTCCCTAAATTAAATACAATTAAATAAAATTAAATAAAATTATCTAAAGTACAAAAAAAAACTAAATTACAGAAAATAATAAACAAATTACAAGATTTTTAAACTAATTACACCTAATCTAATCCCCTTAACAAAATAAAAAAGCCCCCCCAAAATAAAAAAAGCCCTACCCTACACTAAATTACAAATAGCCCTTAAAAGGGCCTTTTGCGGGTCATTGCCCAAAAGTAATCAGCTCTTTTACCTGTAAAAAAAATGTACAAATCCTCCCCAACATTAAAACCCACCACCCACACAACCAACCCTACTCTAAAACCCACCCAATACCCCCTTAAAAAAAACTAACACTAACCCCTTGAAGATCACATTACCGGGAGAAGTCTTCATCCAACTGGGCCGAATTCCTCAACGAAGCCAGCAGAAGTGGTCCTCCAGACGGGCAGAAGTGGTCCTCCAAGCGGGCAGGTCTTCATCCAGACGGCATCTTCTGTCTTCATCCATCCGGCGCGGAGCAGCTCCAACTTCTAGACATTCGACGTGGAGCATCCTCTACATCCGACGTCTTCTTGAACAATGACAGTTCCTTTAAGTGACGTCATCCGAGATGGCGTCCCTTCAATTCCGATTGTCTGATAGAATTCTAACAGCCAATCGGAATTAAGGTAGGAAAAATCCTATTGGCTGATGCAATCAGCCAATAGGATTGAAGTTCAATCCTATTGGCTGATCCAATCAGCCAAAAGGATTGAGCTTGCATTCTATTGGCTGTTTGGAACAGTCAATAGAATGCAAGTTAAATCCTATTGACTAGTGACAAGAAGAAACTACTGTTACAGAGAGAAGCAAGATGGATACCTGAACTTGACACAGTTCACCCTAAAGCTTAAATACATACTGTATCTGTCTCTGTCCTGTTTTCTTTGAGTTATTAATATGACTAATAATAATAAATTCAATAGAGTAATTAAAAGAATGATTAAAAGAACAAAAGAATTTCAGGAATGAGGTACTAGAAATATTAGTACGATTATAACTTAATGTATATAATTGTAATATATATTATGTAGAATTTACCCTGTAAGTATTTATTTTTTGTGTGATACACTAATGCCAAACCCATATTCTCTTCTAGTCAGAAATAATGAAAAGGAAATATCCAGGAATGAACAAAGTCAGCAGTATTCAAATTATTCCACTAGAGGGCAAAGGAGCATCATATGAGTGAGTGGGGGAGTGGTCTATCAGGGTATAAATACTATGGGGGCCATTTATTAAGCAGCGAATGCTGCTTCGGAGCCCCATCGTTCCAGGTCCGCCTAAAATGGAAGTTAAGAAGCAGCGGTCCTTAACTTGTCCGCCACCTTTTAGGTGGCGGACTAAAATCATCCCGATCATCCCGATCCGCCCGACCTTTGTTAAATCTACCCCTATGTGAGAAGTAGTTACATGTTACCTTGACAAATAAAATGTGTTAAAACCTTAAAAAAACAGAAAAGTCATTTGTGGATATATATATATATATATATATATATATATATTTACCTATATATCTATATGAATATATACAGATATAGATATATACATAGATATATATTGCATATACAGATATACATATAAATATATATTTAAATATCTATTTAAAAATAAAAAGTACCCTTTTAACGAATTAAAAAACATATAAATGTGAAGTAAAAATGAAGAAAAATTATATTGCATGTTTCAAGGTATTTGGCTGGGAAGGGCTTAAAAGTATGTTTGTGTGTGTGTGTATATATATATATATATATATATATATATATATATACACTGTATATATATCTCTGTGAGTATACATGTGCATTCATGTGTATATATGTATGTATGTGTACACTTTGCTTTCCTCCGTGAAGTTGTTTTTAACGAGTTGGATTACAATAAAATTGAATCCTTTTTTCGTTTCTATGTACAGTATGTGTACACATACATATTTAAACATCTAAAACGCATAAATACAGTGGGTATTGAAAAGAATCACCCCCCTTAAAAATAATCACATTATGTTGCTTTGCAGCGTGAAATAAAGACAGACATAGTTTTTGTTTGTCCAGTTGTAATTACTCAGTGCAACTTATAACATCCAAGTGAAAGATATAACACCAACATGTCAGGCAAAAATAAAGACAATTTAAAAACAGAATCACTGATTTGGAAAAAGGATCACCACCTTGTGTCAGTATTTTGTTGAACCACCTTTTGCTTTAATTACAACCTTTAGTCTGTTGGGATATGTCTCTAGATATGCCCACTCTTCTTTGCAAAACTGCTCCAGTTCCGTTATATTTGATGGTGACCGTTTGTTGACTGCAGTCTTCAAGTCATGCCACAGATATGCAATGGGGTTTAAGTCTGGGCTCTGACTAGGCCATGCAAGGACATTCACATTTTTGTCCTTCAACCACTGTGTGGTCATTTTGCTGTGTGCTTTGGGTCATTGTCATGTTGGAAGGTAAACCTTCTTCCCATTGACAACTACCTGGCAGAGGGCACAAGATTTTCCTCAAGAATTTGACAGTATTTTGCACCATACATTATTCCTTCCATTCTGACAAGTGCTCCAGTGCCTGCTGCAGAGAAACACCCCCATAACAGGATATTGCCACCTCCATGCTTTACTGTAAGTATGGTGTTATTTGGATGGTGACATTTGTGGAGAATTTGTGATATTGTTGCCACATGCACACAACATGCACTCTTTGTCATAAATTCCTGCAACTGCTTCACAGTTGCTGTGGGCCTCTTGGTAGCCTCGCTCACCAGTTTCCTCCTGGCTCTTTTATCCAGTTTGGAGCGACGTACTGATCGAGAGAGGGTCTGTGTTGTACCAAATAACTTCCACTTCTTAATAATATAATTCACTGTGCTTCTAGGCATTGATAAAGCCTTTGATATTTTCTTATATTTATCTCATGACTTGTTGATTGTTTGCTTCAGTTGCACTACCAGGAACTGAGATGCTCCAGGAAAGCTCTTTTCATGCTGAGCTAATCAATATGCACACAGCTGATCACAGTTGAAGGTCAAATGGCTTTGTATGTGCTGTTGAGAAAGTGATTAGCTACACCTGATTGAGTTTACAAGTAATTTTAGGAGGGGGTGATCCTTTTTCCAACTTAGTGAATTGTCTTTATTTTTGTCTGACATGTTGGTGTTAAATCTTTCACTTGGATGTTATAGGTTGCACTGAGTAATTACAACTGGTTAAACAAAAACTGTGTCTGTCTTTATTTCAGGCTGCAAAGCAACAAAATGTGATTATTTTCAAGGGGGGTTGATTCTTTTCAACACCCACTGTACACACATAAATAAATATAAATATATATATATATATATATACATACAGTATATAAATATAAACATACACATACACATCCTCTTCCCAAAAACTCCCTCCTATAGCGCTCAAACAGGTGTATGATAACCGTGGTGCACAAACAACTAGGAAAGGCAAAAGGATACACTGTTGTGCTGATAAACACCCCTCAATGGGAACACAGTACCTCTTAATCCGTCGGTTGTCTTCCGCTCACGCTGCATAGACTCACCCCGGTCCCGGTCTGTTTCATCTTCGGGTTACTCCACACCTTGCCTCCACGTCATCACCAAGTGTAAGCCAATGTGAATCACTCCAACACAGCAGCCGAAAAATTGCGCTCCCCGCAAACCGCCAGCAGACCTCCTGTCAGTCTGCAAAAACATCTAAAGTCGACCACAGAAAAAAAGGGGCGAGACGGGGCCACAGGTTCAAAAGTTAAAACTTTACGTTTATTGCCAAATCATTAAAAATGAAATGTAATCTGTACAATCCACTCAGTAAAATCAAAAAGAGCTAGGACAGCAGCGGTCTGACATGTTTCAGCTCCTGCCTTACTCATAGACCGTCTATGAAAAGTTTTAACTTTTGAACCTGTGGCCCCGACTCGCCTTTTTTTCTGTGGTCGACTTTGGATACACATACACATATTTAGACTTGTATATATACATTGGAGCCCTTTTCGGTCAAACACTTTGCCATATACCATATGCCTTTTAACATAATTTTATTGACCCAATATGTGCAATAGAACGCAATAATACACAGACACCAATATATGGGTTATAAAGGCGACAGCACCAATTTATTGCTGAAAATATCAAACTTGTAAACCATCAACATTGTATAAATATATAATTAACTTTAAACATATAAAACCCCAAAACATCCCAGCGGTGCTTTCCCACCTCTAGCCTCGTATACCAAGCTCAGCATAACACTGACCCAAACTTCCCCTGGCAAGCCAGGAGATACACCCCTTCAACATAACCTACATTTCTCCAGCAAGTACCCCCACCACAAGGCAAGGCACTTACTGCCGGGCCCCGCCACAAAAATCCACGGCCTTTAGAACCCCTTCCCTTAAGTTAAAGTTAAATAAATGAAGCCTCACTTCATTTAAATGCACACCATCCGACAAGAAAAAACATTCCATATACCTTATGGACACCCCCACACTGCTGGACAAAACTGCTCACCATCCTATTTACCTTCCTCCTGCAAGCATCCAATTTCTTGAAATGCCATGCCGCCCTCCAGACTACCCTTGGTTCAATGTCCGACAAAATCAAAACTAAACCTGGAAACAACTGCAACAATCTCCCTACGTCACGTTTTATGCTTTCAACCAAGAACTTCTGAGACATGAAACCTAAATCATTCCCCCCTGCATGAATCAGCAACATACTGGAGGGCGGAATAAATGAGCATACTCAACCACCTTCAGCAGAACCTGGTCCCACTTCAAACTTCAAAACCCCAACCAGCGAAACTGCACTGTCCTGGAGTCAAAACCCAACTGTATGCCATTGTCTTTAACCGAAGCAGCTTTTCTAGCCCAATATATATAAGAATGTCCCACTGTCCAACAAGAAACAGGATCTGAAAAACATAAGCAATTAACAACATAAGACCACCAAATGAGGACTAACATATGATTTAAATTTTTTTGAAGCCCACCTCCCAATACATTTTATCTCCCCCTCCCATAAACCCAACAAACTGGCCTCTGTCACTGCCCCAATGCCGAAAGAATGAGAACCAAACTCAGAAGAAACAAAACCTACCACCGATAGAGACTTCCTGAAAACAGCCATGTACTGGAAGCAGGAAATAAATTAACGCAGGAAATAAATTAACCATTCTTGTGAACCACAAACGGCCCATTCCCTGCCTTGCGGACACTCTCAAACTTCCTAACCACTAACACAGGACAACCCACACCACCAATGGCCCTCAAACGGATCATGCAACCCTTACCACACTGATCTGTCTTAGATCTCCTCAACCACACGCACACCGCAACCCCCGGAATCCCTTTTGTTTGCCCCACTAGCTCTGACACCCTAAATGCTCCAAAAAAGGCTAGCACAAACAGGGGCGGACTGAGACCAACCAGGGCCCCCGGGCAAAAGTGTGGCAGGGCCCCCCCACCCCCTTGCTCCACCTACCTGCCTCCTCTGCTCCTCCTCCACCCTATTGCCCCTCCTACCTTATATGCCCCTCCTCTGCTTTTAATTGCCATATAAAGAGAGACAATTTTGTTTCCTTAAATATTTTAATAAGAACACATATTTCCACAGTGTTTCAGGCAGGTACTGACTTTGCAATTCCCTTACAGGGAAGTTTTCTTCTTCTTTTTTCTCTTTTTAAGATTCAGAGAGAACATGCAATTTTAAGCAACTTTCTAATTTACTCCATATATCAATTTTTCTTCATTCCCTTGCTATCTTTATTTGAAAAAGGAGGAATGTAAGCTTAAGAGCCGACCCAGTTTTGGTTCAGTACCTGGGTAGCGCTTGCTGATTGGTGGCTAAATGTAACCCTCAGTCAGCAAGTGCTAACCAGGTACTGAACCAAAAATGAACTAATGAACTAAGCTTACATTCCATTTTTTCAAATAAAGATAGCAAGAAAACAAAGAAAAATTGATGACAGAAGTAAATTAGAAAGTTGTTTAAAATGTAATGTTCTCTCTAAACCATGAAAGTTTAGTTTTCACTTTACTGTCCCTTTAAAGTCTCCAGTATAAGCTCTGAAATATTTAAACATCTTAAAGGACTACTAAATACAGATTTGCATAATTATCAAATGAATGATAAAAAGACAATACAATAGCACTTAGTCTAAACGTCATATGAATTGTAGATTTTTTTTGGTGACAGATTTCAGTTATGTAAGTTAGATATTTCTACTCCTCTTGTATCATGTGACAGCCATCAACCAATCACAAATGCTTATACGTATATTCTTGCACATGCTCAGTAGTAGCTGGTAACTCAGAAAGTGTAAATATAAAAAGACTGTGCACATTTTGTTAATGGAAGTAAATTGGAAAGTTATTTAAAATTGCATGCTCTATTTGAATCATGAAAGTTTAATTTTGATTTAAGTGTCCCTTTAACTCAGGTGGAGCCTGCTGACTTGACACTGACCTCACCCAGTCTCCCTGAGTGTACCATTTTCACTCAGATTCAGTTAGATAATTGATGCTGTGCGGCAGAATTCTGACGGTCTGAGTTAAAATGCTACACTCAGTGAGACTGGGAAAGGACCGATGTCAGCAGGCGTGTGTGTGTGTGTGTGTGTGTGACAGAGAGTGTGTGTGTATTACTGAGCCCCAGGCCCCCAGCAGATTGGAGCTAGATGATTCCCTTGATGGATTCCTCCCTCCCCCCCCTTATATGAGCAAAGCACTGCATATTATTGTTAGCGTATAGTTTGCAATTAATTAAGGCACAGACAGAAAGGAAAGCATTATTTTAAGGCTATATATATATATATCACACAATAATACAAATAAATATTGAATTTGGGAGTCTGGGAGATCATAATTAGATTATACTAACTAGCCACCAGACAAGCCAATATATAACATGGGAAGCAAGCAATAGCAAATCAAGCAAGCAGACTGCAGTACTTTACTAATTACTTAGTTACACTGACTATTAACTTGAGCGTCAATCAATGGGATTGGGATTTGTTTGCAAATTGCAGCCGGCTCCTTCACTTGCCTGAGTTGCCTCGCTTACCTCATACTAACTAACCTAACCAGCCACCAGGCCCAGCCAATCCAATATATAACTGTGAGCGAAGCAATAGCAAATGAAGCAACAAGCAGCAGGGCTGTTTCTAGAAAATCTAGCTCCCAGGGCAAAATTCCAAAATGAGCCCTTCTCCCAAATTTTAAAGTTCAATCTTCCCCACCTTGAACCTTCTATGTCTCACTATCATTTACTATTAATTTGCAACTCCTTCAAAATGTACAACTTCAACATCCAAAAAAAAAGAACAAGACAAATGGAAAAAACTTAGAAAATATTGTAAGATTAATCATTAAAAAAGTTATAGTGTGAGTTATAACAGCCTAATGGTGCTTTTCAGTAATATATATATATATAAAAACAAAAGAAACATAATTTATCCGCAAGCTTGTTTGTCTCATGGAACCCCAAATTCTTTTGCGATTCGGATGGACCATAAAATTTAAAGCAACATTTTAAAATGTACTTCTGTTATCAAATTCACTTAGGCCTAGATTTAGAGTTCGGCGGTAGCCGTCAAAACCAGCGTTAGAGGCTCCTAACGCTGGTTTTGGCCGCCCGCTGGTATTTGGAGTCAGTGATTAAAGGGTCTAACGCTCACTTTTCAGCCGCGACTTTTCCATACCGCAGATCCCCCTACGCCATTTGCGTAGCCTATGTTTTCAATGGGATCTTTCTAACGCCGGTATTTAGAGTCGTTTCTGCAGTGAGCGTTAGAGCTCTAACGACAAGATTCCAGCCGCCTGAAAATAGCAGGAGTTAAGAGCTTTCTGGCTAACGCCGGTTTATAAAGCTCTTAACTACTGTACCCTAAAGTACACTAACACCCATAAACTACCTATGTACCCCTAAACCGAGGTCCCCCCACATCGCCGCCACTCGATTAAAATTTTTAACCCCTAATCTGCCGACCGCCACCTACGTTATACTTATGTACCCCTAATCTGCTGCCCCTAACACCGCCGACCCCTGTATTATATCTATTAACCCCTAACTTGCCCCCCACAACGTCGCCGCAAGCTACTTAAAATAATTAACCCCTAATCTTCCGACCGCAAATCGCCGCCACCTACGTTATCCCTATGTACCCCTAATCTGCTACCCCTAACATCGCCGACCCCTATGTTATATTTATTAACCCCTAATCTGCCCCCCTCAACGTCGCCGACACCTACCTACACTTATTAACCCCTAATCTGCCGAGCGGACCTGAGCGCTACTATAATAAAGTTATTAACCCCTAATCCGCCTCACTAACCCTATCATAAATAGTATTAACCCCTAATCTGCCCTCCCTAACATCGCCGACACCTACCTTCAATTATTAACCCCTAATCTGCCGACCGGAGCTCACCGCTATTCTAATAAATGTATTAACCCCTAAAGCTAAGTCTAACCCTAACACTAACACCCCCCTAAGTTAAATATAATTTTTATCTAACGAAATAAATTAACTCTTATTAAATAAATAATTCCTATTTAAAGCTAAATACTTACCTGTAAAATACATCCTAATATAGCTACAATATAAATTATAATTATATTATAGCTATTTTAGGATTAATATTTATTTTACAGGCAACTTTGTAATTATTTTAACCAGGTACAATAGCTATTAAATAGTTAAGAACTATTTAATAGTTACCTAGTTAAAATAATAACAAATTTACCTGTAAAATAAATCCTAACCTAAAATATAATTAAACCTAACACTACCCTATCAATAAAATAATTAAATAAACTACCTACAATTACCTACAATTAACCTAACACTACACTATCAATAAATTAATTAAACACAATTGCTACAAATAAATACAATTAAATAAACTATCTAAAGTACAAAAAATAAAAAAGAACTAAGTTACAGAAAATAATAAAATATTTACAAACATAAGAAAAATATTACAACAATTTTAAACTAATTACACCTACTCTAAGCCCCCTAATAAAATAACAAAGCCCCCCAAAATAAAAAATTCCCTACCCTATTCTAAAATACAAATATTACAAGCTCTTTTACCTTACCAGCCCTGAACAGGGCCCTTTGCGGGGCATGCCCCAAGAATTTCAGCTCTTTTGCCTGTAAAAAAAAACATACAATACCCCCCCCCCAACATTACAACCCACCACCCACATACCCCTAATCTAACCCAAACCCCCCTTAAATAAACCTAACACTAAGCCCCTGAAGATCTTCCTACCTTGTCTTCACCATACCAGGTTCACCGATCCGTCCTGGCTCCAAGATCTTCATCCAACCCAAGCGGGGATTGGCGATCCATAATCCGGTGCTCCAAAGTCTTCCTCCTATACGGCAAGAAGAGGACATCCGGACCGGCAAACATCTTCTCCAAGCGGCATCTTCTATCTTCTTCCATCCGATGACGACCGGCTCCATCTTGAAGACCTCCAGCGCGGATCCATCCTCTTCTTCCGACGACTAGACGACGAATGACGGTTCCTTTAAGGGACGTCATCCAAGATGGCGTCCCTCGAATTCCGATTGGCTGATAGGATTCTATCAGCCAATCGGAATTAAGGTAGGAATTTTCTGATTGGCTGATGGAATCAGCCAATCAGAATATAGTTCAATCCGATTGGCTGATCCAATCAGCCAATCAGATTGAGCTCGCATTCTATTGGCTGATCGGAACAGCCAATAGAATGCGAGCTCAATCTGATTGGCTGATTGGATCAGCCAATCGGATTGAACTATATTCTGATTGGCTGATTCCATCAGCCAATCAGAAAATTCCTACCTTAATTCCGATTGGCTGATAGAATCCTATCAGCCAATCGGAATTCGAGGGACGCCATCTTGGATGACGTCCCTTAAAGGAACCGTCATTCGTCGTCTAGTCGTCGGAAGAAGAGGATGGATCCGCGCTGGAGGTCTTCAAGATGGAGCCGGTCGTCATCGGATGGAAGAAGATAGAAGATGCCGCTTGGAGAAGATGTTTGCCGGTCCGGATGTCCTCTTCTTGCCGGATAGGAGGAAGACTTTGGAGCACCGGATTATGGATCGCCAATCCCCGCTTGGGTTGGATGAAGATCTTGGAGCCAGGACGGATCGGTGAACCTGGTATGGTGAAGACAAGGTAGGAAGATCTTCAGGGGCTTAGTGTTAGGTTTATTTAAGGGGGGTTTGGGTTAGATTAGGGGTATGTGGGTGGTGGGTTGTAATGTTGGGGGGGGGTATTGTATGTTTTTTTTTACAGGCAAAAGAGCTGAAATTCTTGGGGCATGCCCCGCAAAGGGCCCTGTTCAGGGCTGGTAAGGTAAAAGAGCTTGTAATATTTGTATTTTAGAATAGGGTAGGGAATTTTTTATTTTGGGGGGCTTTGTTATTTTATTAGGGGGCTTAGAGTAGGTGTAATTAGTTTAAAATTGTTGTAATATTTTTCTTATGTTTGTAAATATTTTATTATTTTCTGTAACTTAGTTCTTTTTTATTTTTTGTACTTTAGATAGTTTATTTAATTGTATTTATTTGTAGCAATTGTGTTTAATTAATTTATTGATAGTGTAGTGTTAGGTTAATTGTAGGTAATTGTAGGTAGTTTATTTAATTATTTTATTGATAGGGTAGTGTTAGGTTTAATTATATTTTAGGTTAGGATTTATTTTACAGGTAAATTTGTTATTATTTTAACTAGGTAACTATTAAATAGTTCTTAACTATTTAATAGCTATTGTACCTGGTTAAAATAATTACAAAGTTGCCTGTAAAATAAATATTAATCCTAAAATAGCTATAATATAATTATAATTTATATTGTAGCTATATTAGGATGTATTTTACAGGTAAGTATTTAGCTTTAAATAGGAATTATTTATTTAATAAGAGTTAATTTATTTCGTTAGATAAAAATTATATTTAACTTAGGGGGGTGTTAGTGTTAGGGTTAGACTTAGCTTTAGGGGTTAATACATTTATTAGAATAGCGGTGAGCTCCGGTCGGCAGATTAGGGGTTAATAATTGAAGGTAGGTGTCGGCGATGTTAGGGAGGGCAGATTAGGGGTTAATACTATTTATGATAGGGTTAGTGAGGCGGATTAGGGGTTAATAACTTTATTATAGTAGCGCTCAGGTCCGCTCGGCAGATTAGGGGTTAATAAGTGTAGGCAGGTGTCGGCGACGTTGTGGGGGGCAGATTAGGGGTTAATAAATATAACATAGGGGTCGGCGATGTTAGGGCAGCAGATTAGGGGTACATAGGGATAACGTAGGTGGCGGCGGTTTACGGAGCGGCAGATTAGGGGTTAAAAGTGTAATGCAGGGGTCAGCGATAGCGGGGGCGGCAGATTAGGGGTTAATAAGTGTAAGGTTAGGGGTGTTTAGACTCGGGGTACATGTTAGAGTGTTAGGTGCAGACGTAGGAAGTGTTTCCCCATAGGAAACAATGGGGCTGCGTTAAGAGCTGAACGCTGCTTTTTTGCAGGTGTTAGGTTTTTTTTCAGCTCAAACTGCCCCATTGTTTCCTATGGGAGAATCGTGCACGAGCACGTTTTTGATGCCGGCCGCGTCCGTAAGCAACTCTGGTATCGAGAGTTGCATTTGCGGTAAATATGCTCTACGCTCCTTTTTTGGAGCCTAACGCAGCATTTGTTTGAACTCTCGATACCAGAGTTAAATTTATGGTGCGGCCAGAAAAAAACCCGCGGAGCGTTAACAGCCCTTTTACCGCCGAACTCCAAATCTAGGCCGCTGGTATTTGGAGTCAGTGATTAAAGGGTCTAACGCTCACTTTTCAGCCGCGACTTTTCCATACCGCAGATCCCCCTACGCCATTTGCGTAGCCTATCTTTTCAATGGGATCTTCCTAACGCCGGTATTTAGAGTCGTTTCTGCAGTGAGCGTTAGAGCTCTAACGACAAGATTCCAGCCGCCTGAAAATAGCAGGAGTTAAGAGCTTTCTGGCTAACGCCGGTTTATAAAGCTCTTAACTACTGTACCCTAAAGTACACTAACACCCATAAACTACCTATGTACCCCTAAACCGAGCTCCCCCCACATCGCCGCCACTCGATTAAAATTTTTAACCCCTAATCTGCCGACCGCCACCTACGTTATACTTATGTACCCCTAATCTGCTGCCCCTAACACCGCCGACCCCTGTATTATATCTATTAACCCCTAACTTGCCCCCCACAACGTCGCCGCAAGCTACTTAAAATAATTAACCCCTAATCTTCCGACCGCAAATCGCCGCCACCTACGTTATCCCTATGTACCCCTAATCTGCTACCCCTAACATCGCCGACCCCTATGTTATATTTATTAACCCCTAATCTGCCCCCCTCAACGTCGCCGACACCTACCTACACTTATTAACCCCTAATCTGCCGAGCGGACCTGAGCGCTACTATAATAAAGTTATTAACCCCTAATCCGCCTCACTAACCCTATCATAAATAGTATTAACCCCTAATCTGCCCTCCCTAACATCGCCGACACCTACCTTCAATTATTAACCCCTAATCTGCCGACCGGAGCTCACCGCTATTCTAATAAATGTATTAACCCCTAAAGCTAAGTCTAACCCTAACACTAACACCCCCCTAAGTTAAATATAATTTTTATCTAACGAAATAAATTAACTCTTATTAAATAAATAATTCCTATTTAAAGCTAAATACTTACCTGTAAAATACATCCTAATATAGCTACAATATAAATTATAATTATATTATAGCTATTTTAGGATTAATATTTATTTTACAGGCAACTTTGTAATTATTTTAACCAGGTACAATAGCTATTAAATAGTTAAGAACTATTTAATAGTTACCTAGTTAAAATAATAACAAATTTACCTGTAAAATAAATCCTAACCTAAGATATAATTAAACCTAACACTACCCTATCAATAAAATAATTAAATAAACTACCTACAATTACCTACAATTAACCTAACACTACACTATCAATAAATTAATTAAACACAATTGCTACAAATAAATACAATTAAATAAACTAGCTAAAGTACAAAAAATAAAAAAGAACTAAGTTACAGAAAATAATAAAATATTTACAAACATAAGAAAAATATTACAACAATTTTAAACTAATTACACCTACTCTAAGCCCCCTAATAAAATAACAAAGCCCCCCAAAATAAAAAATTCCCTACCCTATTCTAAAATACAAATATTACAAGCTCTTTTACCTTACCAGCCCTGAACAGGGCCCTTTGCGGGGCATGCCCCAATAATTTCAGCTCTTTTGCCTGTAAAAAAAAACATACAATACCCCCCCCCAACATTACAACCCACCACCCACATACCCCTAATCTAACCCAAACCCCCCTTAAATAAACCTAACACTAATCCCCTGAAGATCTTCCTACCTTGTCTTCACCATACCAGGTTCACCGATCCGTCCTGTCTCCAAGATCTTCATCCAACCCAAGCAGGGGTTGGCGATCCATAATCCGGTGCTCCAAAGTCTTCCTCCTATCCGGCAAGAAGAGGACATCCGGACCGGCAAACATCTTCTCCAAGCGGCATCTTCTATCTTCTTCCATCCGATGACGACCGGCTCCATCTTGAAGACCTCCAGCGCGGATCCATCCTCTTCTTCCGACGACTAGACGACGAATGACGGTTCCTTTAAGGGACGTCATCCAAGATGGCGTCCCTCGAATTCCGATTGGCTGATAGGATTCTATCAGCCAATCGGAATTAAGGTAGGAATTTTCTGATTGGCTGATGGAATCAGCCAATCAGAATATAGTTCAATCCGATTGGCTGATCCAATCAGCCAATCAGATTGAGCTCGCATTCTATTGGCTGATCGGAACAGCCAATAGAATGCGAGCTCAATCTGATTGGCTGATTGGATCAGCCAATCGGATTGAACTATATTCTGATTGGCTGATTCCATCAGCCAATCAGAAAATTCCTACCTTAATTCCGATTGGCTGATAGAATCCTATCAGCCAATCGGAATTCGAGGGACGCCATCTTGGATGACGTCCCTTAAAGGAACCGTCATTCGTCGTCTAGTCGTCGGAAGAAGAGGATGGATCCGCGCTGGAGGTCTTCAAGATGGAGCCGGTCGTCATCGGATGGAAGAAGATAGAAGATGCCGCTTGGAGAAGATGTTTGCCGGTCCGGATGTCCTCTTCTTGCCGGATAGGAGGAAGACTTTGGAGCACCGGATTATGGATCGCCAACCCCTGCTTGGGTTCGATGAAGATCTTGGAGCCAGGACGGATCGGTGAACCTGGTATGGTGAAGACAAGGTAGGAAGATCTTCAGGGGATTAGTGTTAGGTTTATTTAAGGGGGGTTTGGGTTAGATTAGGGGTATGTGGGTGGTGGGTTGTAATGTTGGGGGGGGGGTATTGTATGTTTTTTTTTACAGGCAAAAGAGCTGAAATTCTTGGGGCATGCCCCGCAAAGGGCCCTGTTCAGGGCTGGTAAGGTAAAAGAGCTTGTAATATTTGTATTTTAGAATAGGGTAGGGAATTTTTTATTTTGGGGGGCTTTGTTATTTTATTAGGGGGCTTAGAGTAGGTGTAATTAGTTTAAAATTGTTGTAATATTTTTCTTATGTTTGTAAATATTTTATTATTTTCTGTAACTTAGTTCTTTTTTATTTTTTGTACTTTAGCTAGTTTATTTAATTGTATTTATTTGTAGCAATTGTGTTTAATTAATTTATTGATAGTGTAGTGTTAGGTTAATTGTAGGTAATTGTAGGTAGTTTATTTAATTATTTTATTGATAGGGTAGTGTTAGGTTTAATTATATCTTAGGTTAGGATTTATTTTACAGGTAAATTTGTTATTATTTTAACTAGGTAACTATTAAATAGTTCTTAACTATTTAATAGCTATTGTACCTGGTTAAAATAATTACAAAGTTGCCTGTAAAATAAATATTAATCCTAAAATAGCTATAATATAATTATAATTTATATTGTAGCTATATTAGGATGTATTTTACAGGTAAGTATTTAGCTTTAAATAGGAATTATTTATTTAATAAGAGTTAATTTATTTCGTTAGATAAAAATTATATTTAACTTAGGGGGGTGTTAGTGTTAGGGTTAGACTTAGCTTTAGGGGTTAATACATTTATTAGAATAGCGGTGAGCTCCGGTCGGCAGATTAGGGGTTAATAATTGAAGGTAGGTGTCGGCGATGTTAGGGAGGGCAGATTAGGGGTTAATACTATTTATGATAGGGTTAGTGAGGCGGATTAGGGGTTAATAACTTTATTATAGTAGCGCTCAGGTCCGCTCGGCAGATTAGGGGTTAATAAGTGTAGGCAGGTGTCGGCGACGTTGTGGGGGGCAGATTAGGGGTTAATAAATATAACATAGGGGTCGGCGATGTTAGGGCAGCAGATTAGGGGTACATAGGGATAACGTAGGTGGCGGCGGTTTACGGAGCTGCAGATTAGGGGTTAAAAGTGTAATGCAGGGGTCAGCGATAGCGGGGGCGGCAGATTAGGGGTTAATAAGTGTAAGGTTAGGGGTGTTTAGACTCGGGGTACATGTTAGAGTGTTAGGTGCAGACGTAGGAAGTGTTTCCCCATAGGAAACAATGGGGCTGCGTTAAGAGCTGAACGCTGCTTTTTTGCAGGTGTTAGGTTTTTTTTCAGCTCAAACTGCCCCATTGTTTCCTATGGGAGAATCGTGCACGAGCACGTTTTTGATGCCGGCCGCGTCCGTAAGCAACTCTGGTATCGAGAGTTGCATTTGCGGTAAATATGCTCTACGCTCCTTTTTTGGAGCCTAACGCAGCATTTGTTTGAACTCTCGATACCAGAGTTAAATTTATGGTGCGGCCAGAAAAAAACCCGCGGAGCGTTAACAGCCCTTTTACCGCCGAACTCCAAATCTAGGCCTTAGTTTTCTTGTCATAGTAACCTTTGTTGAAGGAGCAGCTATGTACTACTGGGAGCTAGCTAAACACATCAGATGAGCCAACGACAAGTGGCATATATTTGCAACCATCAACCAGCAGCAAGTCCCAGTAGTGCATTGCTGCTCATGAGACGCCCTAGGTATGCTTCTCAACAAAGGATACTTAGAACAAAGCAAATTAGATAATAGAAGGAAATTGGAATATAGTTTAAAATTGCACTGAATCATATAATTTAAATATTGACTTTACTGTCCCTTTAAAAAGAAAGAAAGAAAACAACAGAAGTTATCTTAAAGCACAAAATATAATTTTTTAAGCTAGTATCAGTGTGATGAATAAATTGCTTTTAACAGTGGTATATTTGAATTCAGTTACAGCAAACAAATAACTAGAAGGCTGCAATAGATTGCTATACATTCCACTGTCATAGGAAAGGGGTTAAAATGGCCACTAAATTAACATTAATATATAACAAAGTAAACCATTGCTAGACTGTGACATTGCCTGCATTTCAGCTCCCCAAAGTGAATAGAATGTAAAAATAAAGTTATATTTATATTGTCCTCAGGCATTAATTTAGAACGCTAAACTCAAGATTTACTGCAGTTTTTAGTAGTTTAAATTAGAGCAGGTTATATGTAGTACAAAATACATATACTGTATTTTAAAATCCCTACCTTTTTTGACAGCTGTGACTTCCTGGCTTTAAAGTCCATTACTATCACTGTGGGGGCAGCTATTTCAGGGACTAGGGAAAATATGTAAAACATTGTGGATAAAGAATTTCCCTGCTGCTTTTGTTTACAAGTCCCAAGAGGTTTTTGCCTGCTGCTGCACAAGTTTATCTGCAGCTCCTGTTATGATCACTTCCAGATAGCAGAGGAAGTGCAACAGAAGCTGAGCATTCCAACGGCAACGGGACAGTTGCAGAGCAAGAGAAAGGAAGGGTCAGTCAGGTACTCTGCAGAGGAATTTACAGCTAGACTGCTAGTTACTCACAGGCAAGCAAGCACACAGACCTGATGAGACTGCACTGTAGTACTTTTACTTAATACTTACAGTCACTCATTGACAAATTTGTTCACTTAAATGATGGGAGTTTGCAAATTCATAGCTGGTTCCTTCACTTGCCTAAGTTCTCCTTCACCACACATGGCCACACGCTCCTATGGTGCTGCAGTGCCGCGGTTGCTGTCTCTAACATGCGCACGGCGTGTGGGTGGAGCTAAGCAGAAGCCACAGAGTGATCAATAATATATGGACCGGATTCCAAAACTTATAACACACCCGGTCCACATATTGCAGGTGCAGACGTGCAGTGCTTCCACTTTGGTCTGCCAGTGCCAAGCCAGGACTTTAAGTTCACTTACCGGCTCCTTCCTTATCTAAGTAGTCTCTATCCAAGATTCTGAATCTGATGAGTTGATGGCCCCACGCACTAAGTCACATTCGCTCCTCCACCACCACCGGCTGCACACGTCTGTGAGAGGGCCGCCCTCACCACCACCCCTATCCAGTAGAAAATCCAAACCCCCCCAAAAAAATAAAATAAATTTTATTATTAATTTTAATATATAAAAAAAAAAAATACTGCTGCTGTTTGATGCAGGGCCCCTAAGGAGCAGGGCCCTCGGTCAAGGGCCGATTTGCCCGACTTGTCAGTCCGCCCCTGAGCACAAAAGCCACCCGAAACAAACATACTTCATACTCTGACTCACACACCCGAGGAAGGGCCTCCACCACCTTAATCAAGATGGAAAACACTACAGGACATCTGCCATCCCTAGCATCACCTTTCTTAGACCACCCCCTAGCTATCAACCTCACCACAAAAGCTTTTGTCACATCCTCCGAGCCCAGCAGCTGGAATAAAAAGGCCAAGGCAGACAACATCCTCTGAACCATGCCTTTGAAGCCCCTTCCCTACCCCACTTTTGCATCCATTGTAACAAGGCTTCCTGCCTCCCCCATCTCCACCTGCAAACCTCTAAGCTTCAAGAAAAATGCCCACTCCTGCCATACCTTTACATAGGCCTTCCATGATTTTTGAGCTAAAGCTCCCCTCACCAACTTCACAACCTCGGGAAAGCTGCTGTCCAAAGCTCTGCTGAGCCTTCGTCCCCCATCTCCTCTGCCTCTGGCACCAGTGCTCATAAATTATCCCACTTTGAACGGGAAAGAGTGTCAGCAATACCGTTCTGCTTTTCAGCTATATGTACAGCTCTAAACAACACATTACCCCTCAGACACTCCAACACAGTCGAATCAAATGAATGACTGCGTGTAATTGACCGACAGCTTATTAATAGACATAACCACCCCCATGTTCTCTGAATGGAACGTCACTTGCCTACTCCCTAGCACCTCTGGCCAAACACACAAAGCTACCAACAAACGGAAACAGTTCCAAGAAGGTGACATTTTTTGTGAAACCCTCCTCCACCCAACCCTCCCAGGTATGCCCCAAACCCAAGGCAGACCGCCTGAAGCATCAGTAAACAATGCAATGTCAGAATTTGATACTCTCGTCTGAAGCATCATTGACCTCCCATTAAACTCTTCCAACAATGACATTCACACTTTAAGGCTGTCAGTATATGGCCGGGTTATAACACAATATATTTAAGAATTATTATTTCAAACTGAACCCCAATAATATACATATACCAAACCATAAAATTAATATCAAATTCCTAAGTTCTTTTTATTAGTTGATATTTATAGACACACTGAAATATATTTGTAAGAACCAGAATATGAGTCAAACTATACAGTGTTTAAACTGTTGCAATACTCTTTACAAAGCATACCAAATTGTAACTTATAACTAACCTTATTCACAATTGAATTTCATTCAATTAACACAATGAGATTCCAAAATATTTAGCTACTAACATTCAAGCAATACAAGCAGCTATTTAGTCACAATTGATTCTAACACAATTCTAATTTAAAATATCAAAATAGTATCTATTATTTGTGCAAAAAACAATTTTCCTTTGCTAATTTATTTAAGTTGAAATAAATTCTTACACCTAGATTTAGAGTTTTGCGGCCAAAGGGGTGCGTTAGCTACGCGTGTTTTTTTTCCCCTGCACCTTTTAAATAACGCTGGTATTTAGAGTTCTCTGAAGGGCTGCGTTAGGCTCCAAAAAGGGAGCGTAGAGGCATATTTACCGCCACTTCAACGCTAAATACCAGCGTTGCTTACGGTAGCGGCCAGCTTGAAAAACGTGCTCGTGCACAATTCCCCCATAGGAAACAATGGGGCAGTTTGAGCTGAAAAAAAACCTAACACCTGCAAAAAACAGCGTTCAGCTCCTAATGCAGCCCCATTGTTTCCTATGGGGAAACACTTCCTAAGTCTGCACCTAACACCCTAACATGAACCCCGAGTCTAAACACCCCTAACCTAACACTTATTAACCCCTAATCTGTCGCCCCCGCTATCGCTGACCCCTGCATTTTATTATTAACCCCTAATCTGCCGCTCCGTACACCACCGCAACCTACATTATCCCTATGAACCCCTAATCTGCTGCCCCCAACGTCGCCGACACCTACATTATATTTATTAACCCCTAATCTGCCCTCACTAACATCGCCGACACCTAACTTCAAGTATTAACCCCTAATCTGTCGACCGGACCTCACCGCTACTATAATAAATGTATTAACCCCTAAAGCTAAGTCTAACCCTAACCCTAACACCCCCCTAAGTTAAATATAATTTAAATCTAACAAAATAAATTATTTCTTATTAAATAAATTAATCCTATTTAAAGCTAAATACTTACCTGTAAAATAAACCCTAATATAGCTACAATATAACTAATAATTATATTGTAGCTATTTTAGGATTTATATTTATTTTACAGGCAACTTTGTATTTATTTTAACTAGGTACAATAGCTATTAAATAGTTATTAACTATTTAATAGCTACCTAGTTAAAATAATTACAAAATTACCTGTAAAATAAATCCTAACCTAAGTTACAATTAAACCTAACACTACACTATCAATAAATTAATTAAATAAACTACCTACAATTACCTACAATTAAATCAACTAAACTAAATTACAAAAAAAACAAACACTAAATTACAAAAAATAAAAAAAGATTACAAGAATTTTAAACTAATTACACCTACTCTAAGCCTCCTAAAAAAATAACAAAGCCCCCCAAAATAAAAAAATGCCCTACCCTATTCTAAAATAAAAAGTTAACAGCTCTATTACCTTACCAGCCCTTAAAAGGGCCTTTTGCGGGGCATGCCCCAAAGAAATCAGCTCTTTTGCCTGAAAAAAAACATACAATACCCCCCCCAACATTACAACCCACCACCCACATACCCCTAATCTAACCCACCCAAACCCCCCTTAAAAAACCTAACACTAAGCCCCTGAAGATCTCCCTACCTTGTCTTCACCCAGCTGGGTATCACCGATCCGTCCAGAAGAGGGTCCGAAGTCTTCATCCTATCCGGCAAGAAGAGGTCCTCCCGAGGGTCCAAAGTCTTCATCCAGGCGGCATCTTCTATCTTCTTCCATCCGGAGCGGAGCGGGTCCATCTTGAAGCAGCCGACGCGGAGCCATCCTTCCTCACCGACGTCCTAAGTCCGAATGAAGGTTCCTTTAAATGACGTCATCCAAGATGGCGTCCCTCGAATTCCGATTGGCTGATAGGATTCTATCAGCCAATCGGAATTAAGGTAGGAAAAATCTGATTGGCTGATTGAATCAACCAATCAGATTCAAGTTCAATCCAATTGGCTGATTGGATCAGCCAATCAGATTGAGCTTGCATTCTATTGGCTGTTCCGATCAGCCAATAGAATGCAAGCTCAATCTGATTGGCTGATCCAATCAGCCAATTGGATTGAACTTGAATCTGATTGGCTGATTAAATCAGCCAATCAGATTTGATATGTTATACACATTAACCAACTTCTAAGTATGGTATATGTTTTTGAGAAATGTTGGCTAATAATGAAATGTCTGTACCTGGCAAAAACATTTTTAGCACCTTTTTAGCACCTTAGCTTGTTCTACTTTGTAATATCTCATAATATTCAGCAAGATTTATGATATTTTGTTATATTATATTTTTATGTTTCCATTCTTTTGTAGTGCCCAGGGCACCATTTTGCTGCAATCATTATTTGTCTGAATTGTAGGTAGTATTTGAGCATGTTCTGCCATATTTATTCCCCTCATTCCCCATATTTATTCCCCAAATTTATTTATTTATTCCTCTAATTAGTCCCCATTATCTGCATATATGGATGTTGTATCTTGTATTTACTGCATACTGCCGTATGCATATATATAAGTACCCCCCTAATGTTTATGTATTTGGCGATTATCTGTAGTTTCTAAGCATTTAAACAATGACAATTTTTGTGCTTTACAAGAAACACTCTGTTCTATCAAATAGTAGTGTACAGAAGAGAGTAGTTTTATATGGGAGGCAGGCATAATTTTTATCAACTATTCTGGGTGAAGTCTTACTGGATGGTTTTACTCACACCAGACTGTGTATAGTATCAACTATATATATATATATATATATATATATATATACATCCATAATTTTTATATATACATCCACTATTATATACATATTTACATACCAGCCATTCAATTAAAGGGTTAACTTAGGGTGTGTTAAGCTTAACCAATGAGAGTAGCTTATTTGTTTTAAATAGCATGCACATGTAGCATGATTTTAAAGTTTATGACTACGATCTGAGGACCGAAACCGGTCAAACACTGTTTTTCACCCTGTTTTAATCCTGGTGTCCAGCTGTATGTCTATGGATTACTGCAATAAAGTTTATATCTTTTTACATAACCAGAGTGTCAGCAGCACGGATTTATTTGCCATTGGGTTTTGGAACACATCTTTTTTCTTAAGCTATTAAATAGTTAATACCTATTTAATAGCTATTGTACCTAGTTAAAATAAATACAAAGTTGCCTGTAAAATAAATATAAATCCTAAAATAGCTACAATATAATTATTAGTTATATTGTAGCTATATTAGGGTTTATTTTACAGGTAAGTATTTAGCTTTAAATAGGATTAATTTATTTAATAAGAAATAATTTATTTAGTTAGATTTAAATTATATTTGACTTAGGGGGGTGTTAGGGTTAGGGTTAGACTTAGCTTTAGGGGTTAATACATTTATTAGAGTAGCGGCGAGGTCCGGTCGGCAGATTAGGGGTTAATAAGTGTAGTTAAGTAGCGGCAACGTGGGGGGGGGCAGATTAGGGGTTAATAAATATTAAGTAGGTGTCGGCGGTGTTAGGGGCAGCAGATTAGGGGTTCATAGGGATAATGTAGGTGGCGGCGGTGTCCAGTCGGCAGATTAGGGGTTAAAAAATTTTTATTATAGCAGCGGCGATGTGGGGGAGCCTCGGTTTAGGGGTACATAGGTAGTTTATGGGTGTTAGTGTACTTTAGAGCACAGTAGTTAAGAGTTTATAAACCGGCGTTAACCCATAAAGCTCTTAACTCCTGACTTTTTTCTGCGGCTGGAGTTTTGTCGTTAGAGGTGTAACGCTCACTTCAGCCAAGACTCTAAATACCAGCATTAGGAAGATCCCATTGAAAAGATAGGACACGCAATTGGCGTAAGGGGATCTGCGGTATGGAAAAGTCGCGGCTGGAAAGTGAGCGTTAGACCCTTTCCTGACTGACTCTAAATACCAGCGGGCGGTAAAAACCAGCGTTAGGAGCCCTTAACGCTGGTTTTGACGGTTACCGCAGAACTCTAAATCTAGGCGTTAGTTACTTACAATTAAAACCAATTCTAAAATATATATAACTATATTTTGCAAAGATAAATTACTTAGCATACAAAAGACAAACTTAATACTATACAGGACTATGAAACACAAGTTAAAAATACTGAGTGCCCCTTTAAATCTATTAACTACAATTTGACTATGGTCTTACCAATTATCTTTGATTAAAATATTAAAAATTAGCTTGACTGTTTAACCTGACATTTACCATCACGTTTATTCCTGTTATATGATCTCAGCTGTTCCTTTTTTCCCCCTTCTTTTTCTCTTAGTATATTACTTATACACAGTACTGGACGTTTTACTTTTCATTTTCTCATATACAGCATCTTGAACTTATAATAGACATACCCTGCAGTATACCATTATGTATGGCTGTATCTCCCTGATGGGTGGAAATGTTAGATGATTACTTGCAGTGCCCTCATTTCTTTTTTTCTCCATTTTTTTTTTTTTAACCTCTGAGAACACTATACCTTGGAATGCTCTGTTTACTATTTCCTATTTCACACATATTTACTGAAGTAAGGCATTGGGTGGTTGGTTCTGTGTATTTATGTCTATGTGTTTATATCTACATGTACCTATACAAGTTGGGTATGATCCTTTCTACAGTATACCTTTATTATACTGTATGTTATTTAGCTTTAGACTGTGCTTATACTGGTCCTATGCTGCTGACATCCCCCATGTTTGCACCTGCTATATATCCATATACATATGTGTACACTATTCATCCATGCAGTAGCACGGCACGTAGCATTCAGCTCTACTTATGATGCACCCATTTAACTATTAGTGATATGACCTGATCTCTCTACACATCCCTATACGTTTTAATGCAAATGGTATGAGGAGCTCTGTACTATGCTAGATGATAACCTGTTCAATTTAAAACCTTGATCCTGTCGGTATTTACAAGACTTATCTAGTTGGATGGGCATACCCCCCACTCCTACTGAGGTTCTGGCTATAGAATGAGACTAATACCTAAGTTCTTCTTCAATGTGATGCTTGTCTACTTAAAATCTATGTGGGGATAGGAATACCTTTTTGGAAAATGGTATAAATAAGCTGAGACAAATGCAGGGCAGTAGCTGGTCTACATGAACCCCCTATATTCTACAACCGTGCTGTCTGCGGCTGGGACAGTGTGGTACAGCTTCATTAGTGAATATAGATTAGCTTGCACTATATAACCAAGTCACTCAGCCCACGCCTATTAGATTTTATAGGTCCCGCTCTATATGCTTATATCCCTCCATCATACTTAGGCTCCTCAGAATTATTCACACCTAAAATACATCCCTTAGGGCATCCACAAATGCTGGGTGTGTTAATAGATTAAGGCACGTATCTGTTTATTTATTTGATGCACTAGCCTTATGCTCTACTAACTCAGATATTCTGTTCTACCAAAATGCGGATGCTATACATACATATTCACATTCTAATGGCTTCATTATATCCCATTTTCCTTCTTTCTATATATCACCCTACATATTTTATCACATCACAGGTCATATTTTTGATCTTAGCTCAACTTCTACTAGAGGTTCCTTACCCAGCCTATATGAGGGGTTCACAAGGGTCTATCAATTTCACTAGTAAGCTTAACAGCTCCTTGGTTCTAACTTGGCCCTACTTTATTTATCCCCCCCAGTTATATTGATTATCTACTATATGTATGTTGTGTTCCCCGGAGGGACGTCACCTCCTAGCACCCTATTTGTCCCCCCCTACTCCCTCTCTTTCTTTCCAACCCAAACAGACATTCAGAGTATTTACCAGGTACACTACCTCCCCTTTAACCTAGCACCATTTCCTTCAGAGCAACCTATTATAGCTCCGCCCCCCCATAACGGGTCCTATACCCACTTTCCTTTAACTCAAGCGTCTCTTGCCCGCTGTAATCTTTCACTTCTTTCACAGTATATTTATTAGTTATATCCCCCATGGCCACAGATCTCTTGCACAATCAAAAAGATTCACTCAGCTTTCTGATTTAAATTTTCCTCTTCTCAAGTGCATTTTCTGCTTTTAGACTATACTATCACTCTGTAACCACTTAAGTTTGTAAAGAGTGGTCTACTTAGCCCAACTCCCCACAAAAAAGAGATATAACTACAATAACTTATATGCGTAATACTCCTCATAACATAAAAAAGAGACCCTATATTCAATTCCACCTCTATACTCACCTGAAAATATAAAATTACGTATGCGTTAACTAAAGGATAATAATTATCACATCACTGTTTAAGACTTGTCGTTCACTTTTAAGTTTGTAACTTCTATTCGCATACCCATGTGGGTTTGTATTATTTTATTATTATTTTTCTCTTGTTTGTCTCAATAAAAAATATCTTACAAAAAAAAATATTAAAAATTAGAACAATCATACATCACCAATTTGAGCCAATATGTAGTTCAGTCGTTTCCAAATATCTTTAGATCATCTCATTTGAAGGAAAGTTATTGCATAGATCAAGGTTAGTTTTCAGTTCCTTGCTTAAATGATTGTGTCCCCAAGAGAATGGCCGCCAGTTATCAATCACTAGTGAAAGCAGGTCACAAAAAAAAAACCCTCCCACGGTGCTTGTCCCTTCTCATTGGCTCTGTATGTTTCCTAATATAAAATTAATTTGGCTGTCACACCATTCCAATCCCCTAGGGGGCAGCAGACAACCAGCAAATACATCTCACCATCCAACACTGTCAACAATTTAATACATTCTTATAAAGTGATTATTTATCATACCATAACTTTTTGCATCAATCACTTACAACCTGAATTCCAGACAGGATAGCATCATGTCAATTTTCTGATAACCCCAATACCAAACACAGTATGTTTTTAACATCATATTTACATCAAAGCACTTCCTATACATTCATCTTATTATATTTTAAGAGATGTATTTAAAGTTTCATAAACATTTAGTGTATAACCATATGACATGACCCAGGTCATCCCATGCAGACAATCCTATATTTAGCATCTTCTAGCTCCATTTGGAATACAGGAAAAACAACATGTTATATATATTTCAAAAATGGGATTATCACAATTGCCATTTAATCTATTAAAAATTTGAATTTTATTTCCCATGTCCATATGTATATATATATATATATATATATATATATATATATATATATATTTAAATACAGTCTGAGGTATGTTTTACTGAAATCTAAATGCAAGTTGTATTTTAAACAGTGAAATTTGAAATTATAATGCAAGCCATGTGCTTTTGCTGTGTGTTATCCTCCCCCAGACGTATGTCTGAATTACGTATATTCAAGTGTCAGCAGTTATAATGAGTCTTTGTATCTCATTTAGCTTCTAATGAAAAGTTCCAGATACCATGCTTTTGTCACTCCAGGGATTCTTGTAATCCAGGCAATGAAAGAGATGTTCTCTCTTTGAAATACTTAAATGTTATCTTAATTAGGAGAAGCGTATCTTATGTCTAACCTAAGACCTGGAATATACAGCTATACTATCTTTTTGAAACAATGTCTTTCTTTGAAGTGACTGTTTAAATAGACCAAATGTCTCCTCTAAGATTACTTTGAAAACAATTTCTTTTGATGAATTTGGACACAGGCCTGTGTTGCCAAAGCATCTCATACTGGATTTTTAGCTACAAAAATGAAATATTAAATATCTGATATATTTGTAGCTTATTTCATGTTATTTACAGGTACCCTGACAAGGCCTTCTTTGTGCTCCCTTGGCTCCTTCACTCCCACCAACACCAACGATAACCTCCTGGAAAAGATTCTACCAACCGGGATGATTTTGCAGGCAAAGTTCAGCTTACCAAGTAAACACTGGAGCTCCCTCAAGGTGACCTTCCGCCTCCGCGCTACTGCCCCAAATGATGCCTTCAAGTCCTCCAGCTTGTCCTTCGGGAGCTGACATTCCATTTGCACCAAATCAATGCATATCTCTAAAAAGTTCAGCGACATACATAGCCCTTCTGTTTTTTCTTCCACCACTGGAATTTCAAATTTTTCCGCCACCCCCAGAAATGTCTTCATCAACAGCTGACAATCCCTGCCGTCCGGCGGGCCCACAAAAAGGAAATCATCCAGATAATGCACCAGTGATGAGACCCCAGCTTCACAACGTACCACCCAATTAACAAAGCAACTGAATTTTTCAAATAAAGGAACACGAAATAGAACACCCCATCGTCAATGCTAAGTCCACAAAAAAGGAACCATCGAAAAAACACCCCAACAAATAATGAAATTTGGGATAAACAGGGAGCAAGAGAAACACTGCCTCCACGTCCAACTTCGCCATTAAAGCCCCCACCCCTGCTACCCTCTCCAATTCAAACGCCCTGTCATAAGAGGTGTACCGAACTGCTAACAACTCTGGATCGATCCCATCGCTAACCGATAACCCTTTTGGGGATGACAGATGATGTATCATCCAAAATTGCCCTAGTGCCTTCTTGGGCACAACCCCCTTAGATTAGCCAAAGGCCGCTCCCCAAAAGGACATGCCATCCTGCCCAATTGAACCTCTTTGCGTAGCTTCTGCCTCACCACCTCTGGATATTCCCTGGCTGAACGCAAATTCCCATGCATCCTCGACCCCAGCTTTTACACAAAAGGTATCACAAAACCTGAACTTAACCCAGACAACAACAATTCTGCATCCTTCTTATGGCCCTTAGAGTACTGTTCTAACCATGGCACCATTTTTTGTACCTTCACTGGCATCTGTGCCCGATACAGCCACCTCTCCTGGCTTCACCCCAGCCTTCCCCCTCTTGAAACACCAGTTGAAGGAGTGCAGCCCACTATAATGGGAGCACTCGTGATTATACTTACAAGAGGCCCAAAAACGGCAGGTTTCATCGTTAAATTAGAAACACAGCCCTTTGTGGATTGCCACCGCTGCACTTGCAGAGGCGCCATAACCCAAGCTGCTTCCAGTTCCAAAAAAAAACTGGGTCCTCCTCAGAGGAGTCATGGTCTCCAGCCAGATGCCCATGTCCCGATCGTCCCCCTGCATGTCCGGTCTGACAGCAATTGCTCATTATTTCGCCACCATGCCATATCCCTGTACACCCTGTAAGAGGAGGCTATTTCATCATAATATCAGAAAAGTGCTGGACCCTGCTCAGGGGACTTTTCAGCGATTACACTAGCTAAAATACCAAAAGCTCTTGACCAATTTGAAAACGATTTGGGCAACTTTCTGTATCTCTTCTTCCGTTCCCCTTCCTCCTTCTTCCTTGTCTCCGCCTTGGCATCCTCCTTTTTTTTGTTTAAATAGATTTTTATTGAAAAGATTTGGCATGTACAGCAGAAAAATATATATTTTACAGTTCATATTCCCCAGGTTCACTTTGGAAACAAAAGAAATATACAACATCCTCTGTATAACTTCGGGCTAGCAAGCTATGGATATTTCCACATTTTGACGTGAGGATGTCTGGTAAGTAATATAAACTGTGTTATCATCTGCTTATCCAATAATCGAATAACCTTTTAATAAGCAAAAAACAGACAAAAGAATCAAGAAAAGAAAATAATGTGAGATAAAAAGAAAAAGAAAGAAGAAAGAAAGAAAGAAAGAAAGAAAGAAAGAAAGAGAAGGAAATCAGTCTCAAAACTCCAAGTGAAGAGCGTCAGAAATTTATAAGGGTCCAAAAATAGAAGAAGGGGTGGGAAAGGGGGGACCAAGACTCTGTGTGCCTGTAGTATTTTAGTTAGTGGGGACATAAACTATGTTTGTTGCCTCATTTGAACTTGTAAAGTTTCCCAATAAAATTTGATGTTTAGAAATATGTCTTGTCTATTTTGTTTAAAGTAAGAGTATTCTTCCCTTGGGATCCTGCTTTATCTCTACAAATTGGTCCACAGGTAACAATGAAAATATTTCAAACTCCCATTTCCAAATCTTCTCCTTGACCTCTGGAGTTAGCTGGAGTTCCAAGGGCCCAATCGAACATAAACATGGCCAGCGGAAAGCCTCCTCAGAAACCTTCAATCCCCCTGCCCAATGGGAGCTACTGACCGCCGTGCTCGGGGGCACCAGGGGCCCCAGCCCCCCTGACCAAACCCCAGCTGCTGAAATTGGATGCCACGACAACGTCCTCTCCACCTGGGCCACCAGATCTTTCAACCCTTTTAACAATGTCACATTCCCCACATTAGCACTACCATCCACACTTATACACTTATAGGCTCCACCTCCCGTGGCACCTCACCTGCAGGTGACGTTGCCGTTCCAGGTCCTGTCCAGATTGCAGAGACTTGATCCGCCTCCCTATAGTCTTTGGGGGCCGTTCCTCCATCTGAACCGTCTGCACGACCTGTCTCACACCTCCTCCTAGGAGGCAACTGCCGTCTGGATCTGGAGCGTGATTTCCATACCCTGGTCCTGCCCTCTCTATCCCGATCCAACCTCGCCCAGGTTGGAGACACCCTCTCCTGACCGTTCCTACTCACTGGAGAGTGGGATCTCCCCACTCTGGCTGCCACCTCCGGACTGCTGCTCCTTCTCCTACCTCTCTCACTAACTGGACTAGGTTGCCACTCGTGCAGTGAAAAAGGAACAGAACCTAGTGAGGCACCTCCCCATCTCCCCCGCTCCCACGAGATGTCCCTGGTACCAGAACTCCTCGACCTCCCCACTACCCTTGCTGTACACTGCACCCAAAGAGAAGGCCTGGATCAATTGGGAAAGGGTGGCCAACTCACTCACCTGACCCGTCTCCACTGGTTCAGCCGAGGTGCCCATCCCTGGGTTATCATCTCCAAAGTCACTGTACGTGTCTAATATATGTAGGGAGTCCCCTCCACTTCCTGCAACTCCGTGATCAGGTCCAGAATCTAAGGCCCTCTTGGAACTAGACAATGCATTAGAACAAAGGCACACATATTAGCATATTACTACAAGCCCCCGCCCACTCCCGCCTGACCGCAAACTGCTCCACCCCCCAGGATATTATTAAATCCAACCCTCCTGGTGGATAAATCTCATGACCCCCTATACACAAAGTAGGGAAACTAACCAGAGCGCTACACCGGTACTATTCCCACTGCCTCCCCCCACCCTTGTCTTAAATATTTTTTCTTTTCTTTTTTCTTTTTTTTGCTTATTTATTTATTTATTTTTCATACAAAGAATAGTTTATATTTTTTTAGGTAAATATGCATAAGAAAGAACAAATTAAATACATTACATTGATATATTAGAAGAGATAAGCAATTGTATTTAGTGATACTACCAAATTACTTTTTTTTCCCCTGTACAATGTTTATAGAGGCCCCTAAGAAAGGATACACCAAAATATGGAAAAGGTTTACCCCAAAATAAAAAAAAAAACTGGCCACTCTTGGACTTCCTGATATATGTAAATGGAATAAGGGGGTATAACTGGGGGCAAGGTATAGAAAGGGACACTTTTGGACCCTATATGTTCAATATTATGAAACCTCATGGATGTAAAGCCACAGTTCGACTTACAACTTACTATTAACCACATCTCTTATAGATATAGCATAAATATATTTAACTTGGGCAACATATATAAACAAAACTCAATTAGTATCTTATGATTAGAGCAAAATTGGGGATAGTGGGTGAGCAACCTAAAATGGGGAGATTGCAGACTGCAGTATGGTTAAGTACAGCTGACATGCCTCTTGATATATTTTAGTTAGGTGTAACGGATATCAGTATGATACAACTAATTAAAGAACTAACAACCTAACATTGTGGGATGGTGGTAGATGAAAAGCTGGAACATGCCAAGCCTAGGGATAATTGTGGGATATCACTGGGAGGTTAAGTAAAGCATACAAACTTCAATACTCAAGTTAGAGGGATTATATATTAGGGAATGGTGCTCCTATGTAACTGGAGAGGCAATATTATATATTAAACTGGTACAAAGCTCCTCCCACTGTCTCGGCTGCCGACAGCGGGGTTAGAGCAGAACTAAAAAGACTAATATTTAGCATGTGGATATTTTTAGTGTTTAGAAAATGTCTTATAAATTGGTATGCTACTTAACTTTTACAAAAAAAATGTACTCTCATATTAACATGGTATACAATAATATAGAACCTGACATAATCATCAGTTGGGAACATGGGTGCGTAAGTTATATGTAGTGCAAGGTACGTTCCTATAGGGTGATAGAGAGTTTGTCAAGTATAAGTTTCTGCAGAGTACAATTAATAAAAAATAAAAAACCTTTTCCAAGCGATTCCTGCTAAAGTAGATCTTTAGGCAGTTCAGCTTGGGTAAGTAGGTGGACAGTTAGATAAACATTAGCCCACTCCAAGATGCCAGGCCAATGCATTATGGTTCGCCATCTCCCAAAACGGCTGCCCAGGATTTTGAGGCCAAGATTCGAGAAGATTATGACTGCTGATCAGAATCATAACATCTTGCAATTGCAAGCCCCGGTCGCTAGACCAGATAGATAAGATTGTGATAACCTTGGGATAAGGCCTCCTCTCTTGGTATGTAGACCTCTGCAAGTGGTTAGGGTGTAGCGTGAATGGGATCTCAGGAGAGTTCAGAGGTTCGTCCGGCGTGACTTGCAATAGGTTGCTCCATGCAGGTAAATCCCTTTCATTTTGTGGTAGGCTAGCTTTGTCTGCAACAGATTTGTTTACGGGTTGTTCAGTGTCTGGATCATTTAGAGTTTGTCCCGGCCAGAGCGCCCTACAGGTCTCCAGCGCATCTACCATATGGAGCTCTCTAGATTGCGAAGGCCCAGGGCCCCAAAGCCTTGCCACCCTCATTCTGCTGATCCGCTCAGTTGACTGGTAGTGGTTCCGTGAGCGAGAGAGGAGTGGGGCTGAATGCTTCTGTCAACATCTTCGTGAATGTCACTTGGTAATCTTTAAGCAGCCCGCAGGTAGCCTTCGTTGTGGTATATTTAGACATAGTAAATGGGGGTTAGATTTGCACAGGTGTCTCTGTACCTTGTAACCCAGAATCTGGGGGGTATAAATGCGGCATCCTTAGCCAAGTGGAACTCCACTAAGATTAGCGGTAGCTGCGTATGGCTTTCCCAAAGAGCATAGGTCAGGGCCGCAGTCCAAACATCTACTCTCTGTCTGATAGTAATGTACCTGGTATTTTTTTTCCAAATGTTTGAATTACACCATATAAAAATTATTTTCATAGGCAAAATCTAGGAAAATTTATATTAGATTTGAGAGCTTCATAAAGGTGCGTCCTGTCACTTCAGCAGTCAGCTCTGCCCCCTAAATATTTAATTATTTATATATATATATATATATATATTTTTTTTTTTTTTAATTCTATACCCACTATCCTTCCTATCCTCCACATAGATCCCCCTCCCACCTGCCATCCTCTCCTTTTTTCCCTTGCCAACCTGGTCCTGCCCAGGCTCCCCCAGGCAGCCATTATTCCCCAAACACACATCCCAGGACCCCTTAGAAGTTGTATAACTTCCCCCCATGTCCCAACCACACTGTCTCCTATACCTCTTTATTAATAATCCCCAGCCAAATATCCCTTATGTCTCCTTAAACCCCCCTAGAGCACCACAATCCCTGTCAGTCTACCCCTTTCTCTTTCTTCTCCCCAGTGCTGTCCATCTCTGCCCTCACTGAAGCCTTCTGCCCCCTGTAACCCTTAATTACCTTCTTGCCGCTCTTCTTCCATCCACTGCAGCTGATCTCTGTCCCTCCAAGGTCGCATCTGGAGGTCTCCCAGCTCCCTGCTCTCTTGGGCGCCTCTAAACTCACTGCAAATAGTAAATAGGAGCTAGCTACTTCTCACACATTATCTCCGGCTTTAGAAAAGAGGCCACTTCCTGTCTACCAACCCCTTAGTGTGCATCATGCACCATGAGGGTCAAAAGCCCTCCCATGAATTCCAACGTCCGGGCTTTTTTTATTAAAAAGTGTATATATATATATATATATATATATATATATATATATATGTATATATATTATAAAATTCAAGAAAAGAGAAAGGCACTCATCGGGTCTTAAATTCTAGTTCCTTTTATTTTTGTGACGTTTCGGGTTTCACCCCGTTTTCAAACCAACAATAAACATGCAATGCTTACTTACCAAACTTAAATACCAGTGTTGTGCCCACCCGTAAAGCCATGCGTTGCGAACCGGAAGTCATGGCAACCACGTGGGTAACCTCCACATCATACGTTGCCATAGGAACCGGACGCTACACGGCAGCGAATAGTGAAATTTAAAAACAATAAAGGCTTTAGAAAACACAATAAATAAACAAAAAACAGCTGTTAGTCAAAACGTATGGATGTTGTTATCGCCGAATATCAGTGCAAAATTTCCTGTAGATATATCCGAGCCAACCACAACATGTAATCCCAAATGCGCATAAACAGTGCTGCGTGTGTAAAGTAAGACACCCGGAGACCATTTACCACAGTCACTGTTTAGGCGAACACTTCTTATATACAAAGCTTAAGGCAGAAAACATAGTAATGCACTTGTTGAAATATCATTATTATTTAAAACATTGCATGGATACAATTAAACCATAATAAATCATATACTAAGCAAAAATATATATAGCTAGATAAAGCATGTTAAAAAACAATCAGCTGATGATCTTGTAAATGCTAATGTTAAGCAAGTCTATGTAAAACACATTAAAGAGTGCAGGAAGTAAAGAAAAGCACTTTTGGTCCTAATAGTTACAACCCCATGATTAAAACATTCTCCAGACTCCTCATACAGGACTCCACCAAGCTTCATGAAAAGAGAGGCCAATACAGACATAATCGCACACACGGTGAAAGAAATGCTTTAAAAAGCTTATGTAATGATTCATTGATCATAGTGAGAGAGGCTGACAAGGGTGGACTGATCGTCATACAGGACTATACTGAATATCGGAAAGAAATAATACGACAATTGGATGATGGCGATACTTACAGGAAACTAAGGGGTGATCCTACCCAAATTTTCAAAAAGAAAATTGATAGTATGCTTGCAACTTTATATGACATGGCTTACTTGGATACGGATGCTATACAATACATGACTGTGGAACATCCACGAATACCAGTCATTTATACGTTACCCAAAATTCATAAGAGCATGGAGTCACCACCGGGTAGACCTATAGTTTCCGCTATAGGGTCCCTCCTGCAACCAATTGCCACCTACCTAGACCATCTATTACAGCCTCTTGTGAGAAACATGGATACATTTTTACTGGACTCATGATCAATGATCAGCATTCTCAAACAACTATCTGGTATTGGAGAAGAAACCTTGCTTGTTACACTGGATGTAACAAGCCTTTATACCGTCATACCACATGCAGAAGGAATTAAGGCGGTTACAAGACAATTGTCCCGGGACCCATATGTTGGCCCGCCAATAGATGCCATCATCGAATTACTCAAGATGTGTCTTGAGTTGAACTATTTCCGCTTTGAAAAGGAATATTTCCTTCAGATAGATGGAACGGCCATGGGTTCGAACGTGGCACCCACTTATGCCAATTTATTCATGGCCGAGTTTGAGACAGTTAGCACCACTCTATTCACTGATGAACGTGTCATTCTATTCAAAAGATACATTGACGATCTGTTCCTATTGTGGAAGGGAACAGAAGAAGATCTGCTGTGTTGGTTTGAGACCTTAAATCTTTTCAAAGCGGAAATAGTTCAACTCAAGACACATCTTGAGTAATTCGATGATGGCATCTATCCGTTTATTATATCCATTGATTGTTATGTATGAGAGTCTCTGATCTATTAATTATGGTTACTTCCTGCACTCTTTAATGTGTTTTACATAGACTTGCTTAATATTAGCATTTACAAGATCATCAGCTGATTGTTTTTTTAACATGCTTTATCTAGCTATATATATTTTTGCTTAGTATAAGATTTGAGGCTTATTATGGTTTAATTGTATCCATGCAATGTTTTAAATAATAATGATATTTCAACAAGTGCATTACTATGTTTTCTGCCTTAAGCTTTGTATATAAGAAGTGTTCGCCTAAACAGTGACTGTTGTAAATGGTCTCCGGGTCTCTTACTTTACACACGCAGCACTGTTTATGCGCATTTGGGATTACATGTTGTGGTTGGCTCGGATATATCTACAGGCAATTTTGCACTGATATTCGGTGATAACAACATCCATACGTTTTGACTAACAGCTGTTTTTTTTATTTACCTTAGGGTATCGGGTCCATTCTGTCATGTGATTGGACTAAGTCCGGACCAATGATAAGTTCTTGACAGCCAGAATTATCGGCTTGATTAGTTGCTAACACTCGTATCCTATCATTGGGGTATGATTGGGGCCTAAGTGTAAAAAGTAAAAGGCAGGCATTTTTAAAGTCTCTAAATTGGGACCTGTCCCCAGAAAACTTTTCAGGCAAACTTATTTGGGGTTCAGGTGTATTTATTTTAGATTCAACGTGGTCCTTGATATAAGCTTTAAGGGCATCGTTTTCAGCTTTTAGTGAAGTTAACCCCTCTGTAAGTAAATCTACCTTTTGATTTAAGGTTTGCATGTGAGCAGTCATCTCAGCTGGGTCCATTGTATTTTTTAAGGCTTGTTATTTTGTCAGGAACTGTTTTTTTTCGTTCACTAAATATTCAAGGAAAAAATCAAATTGTAAGTGTGGAGCCTCAGCTGCTGAGATTTATCTATGTGTTTATAATTAAATATTTGGTTTGTAGCAAATGATTTATTATTACCTAACATGAATATCCAATAGAATATTGTCAAGCAATAGATAACTCAGGTAGCTAAATTGATTTTAGGTTATTTAGTGAAGAAACACTATAGCTACCACCTGTGCGAAATATACACCAAATAATTGTAGCAGTGTTCTCACATATTAACCATTAATAGTAGTGTATAATGTAACGGAAACAAGTGCATGGTTTATGACTTTGACTAACAGAAAACCAGTGTGGTTCAATCTTTTAAAACAAAACTTGTTAAGAAATGTTAAAGTCCCATATGATAGAGCTCACATATAATTTGTCCGGAATATGGGGTAATTAATTTGGAAGTACCTGGATGGGGTGAATACCCAATGTTGTATAGGAGTAAGAATCGGTAATGGTTTCTAGTCCAGTGTAGATAAATACCGGAGAATAATTCAGGAGAGAGCTGCAGCTTAGTTGCGGTCCTTGGTTGGCGTGTGACGTCACCGCGTAGTGATCCGGTGTAGATCCGGCTGTAAGTTTCAGCAGACAGCAGTAGCGAGAAAACAGTATACTGGAAGTAGGAATCCTAGAATGGCAAGTACGTTAGCTACCAGCAGGAGGTAACAACTCAATAACAAGCAATGTGTGTTAGGTTAGTCCTTCTTTTATAGGGGAGGAGCTGATGAACGTCCAAATAATTAAAGAAACAGTAACTGAAATAAGGAAGTGGCTATATTCCTGACAGTATCCCCCCTTCTAAGAGCAACACCGGTGCTCAAGGTCTAGGACGATCTGGATTCCTGCGATGAAACAATGAGAGTATACGGGGGGCTGAGATGTTAGAAGCGGGTTCCCAAGAATCATGTTCCGAAGAGTAACCCTTCCAACTAACAAGATACTGAAGGGTTCCACGGAATCTCCTAGAGTCTAGGATGTTTTGAACCTCATATTCGGTGTTTGGATCTATGGAAACCTGGGGACCAGAATCCGAAGGAGTGTCTCTCAAAGATTTGTAAGGCTTAAGCAGGGAGACATGGAAAGTAGGATGTACTTTCATGGTGTCGGGTAGTTTGAGTCTTACTGCGTTTACATTTATGACATGAGTTATAGGATAGGGTCCTATATATAGGGGTGAGAATTTTCTTGTGGGTGTATTGAGTTTAAGATTCCTGGTGGACAACCAGACAAGGTCTCCAATAGCATAAGTTGGTGGTTTTCTTCTTTTCCGGTCATAATAGAATTTCTGTGTTTTCTTAGATTCTTCTATTGCTGTTTGTATGTTAGCGAAGTTGGATGATATAGTATCCGTGAGATCAGATATGTTGGGAAAGAGACTCTCTTTATCTGGCAGCAGATGAAACCTGGGGTGAAACCCGTAGTTGGAAAAAAAAGGTGTGGTTTTGGTTGTAGAGTGGACAGTATTGTTAAATGAGTATTCGGCATAAGGGAGATATATGGACCATAGATGTTGTTGAGTTGAACAATAAAGTCTTAAATATTGTTCGATCCATTGGTTACATCTCTCAGTCTGTCCGTTACTTTGAGGATGATAGGCTGTTGTAAGTTTTTTGTTGATGTTAAATATTTTACAAAACTCTGTCCATAATCTACTGGAAAATTGACTTCCTCTGTCACTAAGGATAGAAGTTGGAAGACCATGAAGTTTAAATACATGTTTTATGAGGAGTTGTATGGTTTCCATAGCAGTGGGTAATTTATGGTATGCAATAAAATGGGACATCTTGCTGAATAGGTCTACTACTACCAGAATGGTGTTGTTGTTGTTTGATTTTGGTAGGTCGACTATAAAATCAATAGCGATCTCAGACCATGGTTTCGATGGAGTGGTAAGTGGTAGGAGTAGTCCATAAGGTGCTTGTTTTGTGGACTTTGAAACGGTGCATGTATGACAAGACATGATATAATCCTTTATATCTGAACACATAGTGGGCCACCAGTATGATCTTCTTACAAGTTCTAGAGTCTTTTTAAACCCTGGGTGTCCAGCTAACAAGGAATCATGGGATGTTTGTAATACCATCTGTCTACAGGTAGGGGGTAAGTACAAAAGATCTTGATGGTAGTATAATCCATCCTCTTTTCTTTGTAAAAGGTTTAGAGGTTTTGTTTGATCTACTGTTTGTTCCTGAAGGAATTTAGACTTAAAGTTACAAGTAAAGAATACAAATCTTTCTTCTGGTATCAAGCTCTGATCAGGTGTGTGGTGACGTTCAAAATGAGGTAACCTAGAGAGAGCATCTGCTTTGTGGTTCTTGCTTGCTGGTCGGTAAACTATTTGGTAGTTGAATCTTGTAAGAAACAGATTCCAGCGAACTTGTCTCGCGGAGAGAGTTCTTGTGCTTTTTAGGTACTGCAAGTTTCTATGATCCGTATAAATTAATACTGGGAGAGTAGTACCTTCTAGGAGATGTCTCCAATGTTCAAGGGACATCTTAATGGCGAGCAGTTCTTTGTCCCCAATAGGATAATTCTGTTCGGCTGCATTTAGTGATCGAGAAAAAAAAGCTACTGGATGTAGCGGTTGTTTAATTGCTTCTCGTTGTGAGAGAACTGCACCAACAGCGACATCCGAGGCATCCACCTCCAGAATGTATTGGTATTCGGGGTTTGGGAACCTAAGGATTGGTGCGGTTGTAAATTGTACTTTCAGAAAGTCAAAAGCTTTTTGTGATTTTGGATTCCAAACAAATGGCACTGTGGTTTTTGTTAATATGGTTAGAGGTTTGGCAAGCTTAGAGAAATTTTTAATAAATTTTCGATAGAAGTTCGCGAAACCTAAAAATTGTTGAACTTCTTTTCGAGATCTAGGGGTAGGCCAATCTTTGATGGTTTGTACTTTTGTCTCCTCCATATGGATTCCAGAAGAGGTTATGATATAACCAAGAAAAGCTATGCTTTGTGTATTAAATATACATTTTTCAGGTTTGAGGTAAAGGTGGTTATCTCTCAATCTGGAGAGGACTTGTCTGACATGTAGTATATGTTCAGTAAGTGACTTGGAATATATCAGTATATCGTCAAGATATATTACAATGAAGATATCCAGAATGTCTCTGAATAGATCATTAATTAAATGTTGGAAGGTGGCTGGGGCGTTACAGAGCCCGAACGGCATAACGGTGTACTCATAGTGGCCGTATCGGGTCCGGAACGCCGTCAGCCACTCATCCCCACTTCTTACTCTAATCAGATTATACGCCCCCCTAAGATCCAACTTTGTAAAGAACTTAGCCCCTTCCAGTCTCTCAATTAGCTCTGGAATTAGAGGTAACGGGTACCTGTTTTTTACAGTTATTTTATTTAGTTGTCTATAATCTATAATGGGCCTTAGGGAGCCGTCTTTGTTTTTCACAAAAAAGATACCGGCTCCCGCGGGCGATGTAGAGGGACGTATAAACCCCTTCCTAAGATTGTCCTCAAGATAAGTTTTTAAATGCTCGAGTTCTGTTTTAGAAAGGGGGAAAATGTGCCCACAGGGTATTTCAGCTCCAGGAAGTATGTCTATAGGGCAATCATACTTCCTGTGAGGAGGCAAGTTTTCTGATTCAGTTTTATTAAATAAATCAGAGAAGTCACTATATTCAGTGGGGATCTGAATGTCTGCTGTAGAATGTGAGGTCAGGAGTATGCCTATAGGGTAACATGTAGTGGAGCAGTATTTTGAATTAAAGGTAAGAGACAGGGTATCCCATGAGATCTGAGGGTTATGTAAGCTTAACCAGGTTAACCCTAAAATTATAGGAGACACTGGTGAGGTTATAACATCAAAAGATATATATTCTCTATGATGGTCACTCGTGCTAACCAATAGTGGTATGGTTTGATGTTCAACCGGTCCTGATGTAATAACCCTACCATCAATACCACGCAAAAGAATGGGAGACTTTTTCTGCACAAGTGGTATTTTGTTTTTATTTGTGAATTCTTTGTCAATATAACAGGCTGTTGCTCCAGAGTCAATAAGTGCTGGAACGTTGACTCGGTGGAGATCCCACTGTAATAGAAGAGTGAGTTTACAGTATGCAGTTGTTGAGTCATAGGTATTACAACAGGATATGGTAGAATCCATCTTACCCTTTCGTTGTCTTTGCAAAGTAGGACAGTCCCTCACGGTATGCTCATCAGAAGCACAGTACAAACAGAGATTGTTCTCTCTTCTTCTGTTTTTTTCTTGAGTAGTCAGAGGCCCCTTTAAGAACCCTATATCCATTGGTTCTACTACTGCCTTACTGGAAGCATGAGGGTTAGTGTTTGTACTATGTTTTTTATAATGTGTGTCCTGATAGGATCTTTCATGTATCCTTTCTCTAAGGCGTCTGTCTATTGTGATACTGAGATTGATAAGGCCTTCTAAGGTGGGAGGTAGCTCTGTGCGGGACAACTCATCCTTAATAGGGTCTGAAAGGCCGAGTCTAAACTGGTTTTTAAGAGATATCTCATTCCACTGGGAATCCTTTGCCCATCTCTTGAAATCACTGATGTATTCTTCTACAATTCGTTTCTTTTGTTTTAAAGCCCTGAGCGCTGTCTCAGCAGTTTGTTGTTTAAATGGATCTTCATACAACTGACCCATTGCTAAAAAAAAATAATTCAAAGAATTAAGTATGGCTTCATTCGTTTCAAAAAAAGTGTTGGCCCATGAACGGGGCTCCCCTCTTAGATAAGAGATTACAGTTAACACTCGTATCCTATCATTGGGGTATGATTGGGGCCTAAGTGTAAAAAGTAAAAGGCAGGCATTTTTAAAGTCTCTAAATTGGGACCTGTCCCCAGAAAACTTTTCAGGCAAACTTATTTGGGGTTCAGGTGTATTTATTTTAGATTCAACGTGGTCCTTGATATAAGCTTTAAGGGCATCGTTTTCAGCTTTTAGTGAAGTTAACCCCTCTGTAAGTAAATCTACCTTTTGATTTAAGGTTTGCATGTGAGCAGTCATCTCAGCTGGGTCCATTGTATTTTTTAAGGCTTGTTATTTTGTCAGGAACTGTTTTTTTTCGTTCACTAAATATTCAAGGAAAAAATCAAATTGTAAGTGTGGAGCCTCAGCTGCTGAGATTTATCTATGTGTTTATAATTAAATATTTGGTTTGTAGCAAATGATTTATTATTACCTAACATGAATATCCAATAGAATATTGTCAAGCAATAGATAACTCAGGTAGCTAAATTGATTTTAGGTTATTTAGTGAAGAAACACTATAGCTACCACCTGTGCGAAATATACACCAAATAATTGTAGCAGTGTTCTCACATATTAACCATTAATAGTAGTGTATAATGTAACGGAAACAAGTGCATGGTTTATGACTTTGACTAACAGAAAACCAGTGTGGTTCAATCTTTTAAAACAAAACTTGTTAAGAAATGTTAAAGTCCCATATGATAGAGCTCACATATAATTTGTCCGGAATATGGGGTAATTAATTTGGAAGTACCTGGATGGGGTGAATACCCAATGTTGTATAGGAGTAAGAATCGGTAATGGTTTCTAGTCCAGTGTAGATAAATACCGGAGAATAATTCAGGAGAGAGCTGCAGCTTAGTTGCGGTCCTTGGTTGGCGTGTGACGTCACCGCGTAGTGATCTGGTGTAGATCCGGCTGTAAGTTTCAGCAGACAGCAGTAGCGAGAAAACAGTATACTGGAAGTAGGAATCCTAGAATGGCAAGTACGTTAGCTACCAGCAGGAGGTAACAACTCAATAACAAGCAATGTGTGTTAGGTTAGTCCTTCTTTTATAGGGGAGGAGCTGATGAACGTCCAAATAATTAAAGAAACAGTAACTGAAATAAGGAAGTGGCTATATTCCTGACACCCCTTTATTTATTTATTTATTTATGTACATGTTATATTGAAGTTAATGTTGTATATATTAATGTCCTTATTGTGTTTTCTAACGCCTTTATTGTTTTTAAATTTCACTATTAGCTGCCATGTAGCGTCCAGTTACTATGGCAACGTATGACGTGGAGGTTACCCACATGGTTGCCATGACTTCCGGTTCGCAACGGATGACTTTGCGGGTGGGCACAACACTGGTATTTAAGTTTGGTAAGTAAGCATTGCATGTTTATTGTTGGTTTGAAAATGGGGTGAAACCCGAAACGTCACAAAAATAAAAGGAACTAGAATTTAAGACCCGGTGAGTGCCTTTCTCTTTTCTTGAATTATATGCATTTATGTTAAGTCCACCCTGGGCAGAAGAATCTCTTCCTAATGGTTACCGAGAGTGCTGTACCACCAACGACTATTATATATACTGTATATATATATATATATATATATATATATATATAAAAACACTGTATGTGTGTGTGTGTATCTGTGTAATAGTTTATTTTAATGTGTTTTGTGAACTTTTTTAACCCTTACAGTTTACTTCAGGTCTAAAAGTGCTCTAAATATTCTAGCCTGACATTTGGATGGTTAAAGGGACAGGATACCCCCAAAACGTCATTCATGATTAGAATAGAACATACAATTTTAATCAACTTTCAAATTCACTTTTATTATCAAGTATGCTTCATTCTCTTGTTATCAAACCACTTTGCACTATGGAGTGTGGCTGAAGTTAAATCAGAACAGATACCCAAAGAGATGCCCACTTATAGCAGGAGGGATCTTTGTAAAACTGAAACATCTGCACATGACATTCTAGCCACAGCAGTTAATAGAAAACAAATATGCAACATAGCTATTGTTTCTGCTAATAAAGTGCCCACTTTTCATATATATATACACACACACATACTGATTTGTAAATTAAAGTTATATTTGTGCACCCCTTATATACCTACACACATCCATCATCTATCTATGCACATAAACATATAGATACTAACATACACACATTAATATATTTGGATTTTACAATAATCTGTATAATAAATATAATTAGCATGACTCAGTTTAACCAGAACTGTGTTATGAATTATGGGGCTAGGGAAACATCTGGAGAACATTCCAAAAATATTTAGAACATGGTTTAAAGAGGCAATAACACATTGACAGTTATATGACCCTCTAATATGAGCAAACAAGACAGAGAGAAAACAGGGCTGGCCTGCGACACACATGTAAATTAAACTGTCCATGGTAAAACCTAATGAAAAGAGAAACCTATAGAAAAGTGCTGAAGCAGAACTACAAAAATAAATTACCACAAATTTGCCATATGGGAAACTCCAATGGAGAAACGAAAGTGATCTAGATAGACAGAAAATATTTTAAGAAGGCACTGAAAATTACACAGACAAGTGACCTAGAAACCAAAATGGTTTTAGAGAACTGCTTCCCAACCTGGGAATTATACCCAGGACACCAGGCTAGGACATCTGGAGAAACACAAATTGGTGTTTCAAATGAGACTCCAAATTACTCATATTACATTTCTTTAAATCTACAAAGGTTTTGAAATTACTCATGTCATGTATTATATTTGTTACTGTACACTTCTTAGCATTTAACAGTATTTTATTCTTTATGGCATTTTTTTTTAATTGCTGACTTATTTTAGGTGGGACAAATAAAAATAAACAAGGGGCTCAAAATCTAATTTAGGAAAACCACTGGCATAGAGGAGCTAAATTCTGACTGAAATTCAAGGTAACTTTAAAGTGCTCAGGTTGGGGGGGCAAGTGATTAAAACAAGAAATCCAACAACATGTTCTGCCACAATGTCACAGGAAGAAATTTGGACTATTCAGAGGTTTTGTCATCTATGACATCCCTGAGAATATCACAGTCAGCAACCTCAATGTTAGGTGAGTTTGTTTTCATAAACTAGCAATGTGGATGCAAAGTGATATATTGCAGCAGTATACAACATCCAAAGGGTTAAAGGGACAGTACACTGTAAAATTGTTTATATATGAATGTATTTTCAATGACTTGTTATACCAGCTGCAGAGTATAAAATTTATGAGAAATTGCATTTTTCAGTTTATTTGTGTATATGAAGTAGCTGGTTTTGTGCTTTTAAACCACAGCCTAAATGGGTTGAGCTTCAGGTAATATCAGATCTCATTATGTTATCACTTTTATGTACACAGACTTGCTTCCTTATCTTATAGTTGTCTAGAAACCCAAAGCTCAATACTTAGAGAGAACAATGGAAAATTATAATTTTATTATTTAACTATCATGCCCCCACTGAGAGTGTAATCTCTTCTGCTGGTTGTGTTTACTTAGGCTATTAAATAGAATATACTCCAGTATAGAAACTATCAGTATAGGTTGGGATACCACAGGCTAAATCAGCTATTTCAAATGCCAAAATAGGGGTAAAGGAGCTACATGTAAACAATTTAAAACACTCCAGCAGGTAAAATTAATCATTGTGAACAATTTAAAGGGGAGAAAATTTTTGGGTGAACTGTCCCTCTAACAAGGGTTTGCTGCCTCCAAGTGGCACCATCACAAGTGACATTTCTGCCATAATACACCCTGGGCAACTTTACAGATGCAGTATTATGGCAGCTACAATATTGTAGGGTAGTAAAGTGGACACAGTAGAAACAGTAAAACTGAGGAACAAAAGGTTGAAGACAAGGGAAAAACAAATAATGTGAGAATCAAGAGAATTAGGGAGAAAGTGGTAAAAAAAACAATGGGGACAGTGACCAAAGGAATGAAAGGTCACAAATAAATGAGGAGGCTAAAAGTGATAGGGACCCAGTGGGCACATCTGCCCTCACTTCACTGCCTGACAGCTCTGCCATTCCTTGGTTTATTCTGTTCTTGCCAGACTCATAACTCTGATCTACCTGGGTATTTTGCTTATACCCACACCCAGTTTACAAGGGTTCTCTTCTCAATCCTATTAGGCCTGGGTACCCTGCTTGTACACTCATCCCACCAACCTCACAACCATACCTGGGTACTCTGCCGACTGCCCCACTCATAGTTTCACAACTTTGACTAAGTCCTGTGCTTCTGATAGACTGGGCAGCACACACTCGCACTGGCAGCAGCTCCCTCCTGCTTGCTTGTACTTTGTCTTCCCGAGTTCCCACCTGATGCTGCGCGCCGAAAAATCCGACATCACCGACTCAGCCAAACCCAGCAGGCACGCCTCCCCAGCAGCGCGGATGCTGATTGGCTGTGGATATAGCTCCATCATGGAGGCGGTTTTGAGAATCGCCTCTATAGGAGCGTTTAAGGGGCCCGGTGAGACACCACTGGGTGGCGGAACGGCTCACTGCCTCCTTATTGCGCAACATGGATGCTGAATTTCATTGGCAGCATTTGGCATGTATATTAAAATGATGTGGGTAATCGCCGGTGGGGGGGGGATAAAACAGGACAAAAAATACTTTTTTTATTTTTTAATCAATCTTATTTAAAATCTTTTTTATCTGCCTCCTATTACTGCACGTCACTGGTTCAAAATGTTAGCTCACAAAAAAATTACTTTTGAAGTGGGCGGCCAGAGAGCGGTGTCTTTGAATTTCAGAGCTAGATTCAATTTTCATTTCAACTGATGAATTAAACTCCATCTAAAATATCGCTAACATTCCAGATCTGTTTATACAAAGGGGCAAAGTTTACCATCACTTTAAGAGAGCTGAATGGGGAATAAGTATTTAAACTAGGGTTGCCACCTTTTGCCCAGAAAATTCCTGGACACTTTTTAAAAGGGCGTGGAGAGGGTGTGTCTAGGGGCGTGGCTTCTCGCGGCCTCAAATTAATTATGAAATCAATTTATATATATATAATATATAATATATATATATATTTATATATATATATATATATAATATAATATATATTTAATATATATAATAACACAATTTATGCTTACCTGATAAATTTATTTCTCTTGTGGTGTATCCAGTCCACGGATCATCCATTACTTGTGGGGATATTCTCCTTCCCAACAGGAAGTTGCAAGAGTCCACCCACAGCAGAGCTGTTATATAGCTCCTCCCCTAACTGCCATATCCAGTCATTCGACCGAAAACACGCAGAGAAAGGAAAAACCATAGGGTGCAGTGGTGACTGTAGTTTAAATGAAAAAATTACCTGCCTTAAAATGACAGGGCGGGCCGTGGACTGGATGCACCACAAGAGAAATAAATTTATCAGGTAAGCATAAATTGTGTTTTCTCTTGTAAGGTGTATCCAGTCCATGGATCATCCATTACTTGTGGGATACCAATACCAAAGCTAAAGTACACGGATGAAGGGAGGGACAAGGCAGGTACTTAAACGGAAGATACCACTGCCTGTAAAAAACCCTTTCTCCCAAAAATAGCTTCCGAAGAAGCAAAGTATCAAATTTGTAAAATTTTGAAAAAGTATGAAGCGTAGACCAAGTCGCCGTCTTGTAAATCTGTTCAACAGAAGCCTCATTTTAAAAAGGCACAAGTGAAAGCCACAGCTCTAGTAGAATGAGCTGTAATCCTTTCAGGAGGCTGCTGTCCAGCAGTCTCATAAGCTAAACAGATTATGTTTCTTAACCAAAAAGAAGGAGAGGTTGCTGAAGTCTTTTGACCTCTCCTCTGTCCAGAGTAGACAACAAACAAGGTAGATGTTTGATGAAAATCTGTAGTAGCTTGTAAGTAAAACTTTAAAGCACGAACCACGTCCAAATTGTGTCATAGACGTTCCTTCTTTGAAGAAGGATTAGGATACAAGAATGGAACAACAATCTCTTGATTGATATTCTTGTTAGATACCACCTTAGGTAAAAACCCAGGTTTGGTACGCAGGACTACCTTATCCGTACGGAGAATCAGATAAGGAGAATCACATTGCAAAGCAGATAACTCAGAGATTTTACGAGCCGAGGAACTAACTATCAAAAAGGAACTTTCCAAGATAAAAGTTTGATATCTATGGAATGAAGAGGTTCAAACGGAACTCCTTGAAGAACCTTAAGAACCAGATTTAAGCTCTATTGCGGAGCAACAGGTTTAAACACAGGCTTGGTTCTAACCAAAGCCTGACAAAAGGCCTGAACGTCTGGAATATCTGCCAGACGATTGTGCAAAAGACTAGACAGAGTAGAAATCTGTCCTTTTAAGGAACTAGCTGACAATCCTTTTCCCAAAATCATCTTGGAGAAAAGATAATATCCTGTGAATCCTGATTTTACTCCATGAGTAACCCTTGGATTCATACCAATAAGATATTAACGCCATATCTTATGTTAAATTTTCCTAGTGACAGGCTTTCATGCCTGTATTAAGGTATCAACGACTGACTCGGAGAAGCCATGCTTTGATACATCAAGCGTTCAGTCTCCAGGCAGTCCATCTCAGAGAAGTTAAATTTAGATGGTTGAAAGGACCCTGAGGTAGAGGGTCCTGTCTTAGAAGCAGAGACCATGGTGGGAAGGATGACATGTCCACCAGATCTGCATACCAGGTCCTGCGTGGCCACGCAGGCGCTATCAAAAACACCAAAGCACTCTCCTGCTTGATCTTGTGCAAACACCTCCGGAGGGAGTTCCCACTCCCCCGGATGAAAGTCTGACAACTTAGAAATCTGCCTCCCAGTTCTCAACACCTGGGATATGGATAGCTGATAGGAGACAAGAGTGAGTCTCTGTCCAGTGAATTATTTGAAGACTTCTAACATTCTGTTCCCCCTTGATGCTGATGTAAGCCACAGTCGTGATATTGTCCGACTGAAATCCGATGTACCTCAGAGTTGCTAACTGAGGCCAAGCCTGAAGAGCACTGAATATTGCTCTCAGTTCCAGAATATTTATTAGAAGGAGGGTCTCCTCCTGAGTCCACTATCCCTGAGCCTTCAGGGAGTTCCAGACTGTACCCCAACCTAGAAGGCTGGCATCTGTTGTAACAATTGTCCCATCTGGCCTGCGAAAGGTCATATTCTTGGACAGATGAACCCGAGATAGCCACCAGAGAAGAGAATCTCTGGCCTATTGATCCAGATTTAGCAGGGGGGACAAATCTGGGTAATTCCCGTTCCACTGACTGAGCATGCATAGTTGCAGCGGTCTGAAATTTAGGCGTGCAAACGGCACTATGTCCAGTGCCACTACCATTAAGCAGATTACATTCGTGTACCGAGCCACCGAAGGGCGCGGAATGGAATGAAGAACACAGCAGGAATTTAGAAGCTTTGACAACCTGGACTCCGTCAGGTAAATTTTCATTTCTACAGAATCTATCAGAGTCCCTAGGAAGGAAACTCTTGTGATTGGGGATAGAGAACTCTTTCCTTGTTCACTTTCCACCCATGCGATCTCAGAAATGCCAGTACTACGTCCGTATGAAACTTAGCAATTTGGAAGTTTGACGCCTGTATCATTGTCTAAATAAGGGGCTACATCTATGCCCCGCGGCCTAAGGACCGCCAAAGCGACCCCAGAAACTTCGTAAAGATTCTTGGGGCTGTAGCTAACCCGAAGGAAAGAGCTACAAACTGGTAATGCCTGTCTAGAAAGGCAAACCTGAAAAACTGATAATGATCTTTGTGTATCGGAATGTGAGGATAAGCATCCTTCAAATCCATTGTAGTCCTTTAATGACTCTCCTGGATCATAGGTAAGATGGTACGAATAGTTTCCATCTTAAATGATGGAATTCTGAGGAATTTGTTTAAGATCTTTAGATCCAAAATTGGTCTGAAGGTTCCCTCTTTTTTGGGAACCACAAACAGAATTGAGTAAAAACTCTGTCCTTGTTCCTCCTTTGGAACTGGATGGGTCACTCGCCTAACTAGGAGGTCTCGTACACAGTGTAAGAATGCCTCTTTCTTTATCTAGTTTGCAGATAATTGTGAAAGGTGAAATCTCCCCTCTTTTGGGGGGGGAAGCTTAGAAGTCCAGAAGATATTTCTGGGATATAATTTCCAACGCCCAGGGATCCTGGGCATCTCTTGTCCACGCCTGGGCGAAGAATGAAAGTCTGCCCCCTACAGGATCTGTTACCGGATAGGGGGCCGTTCCTTCATGCTGTCTTAGAGGCAGCAGCAGGCTGTTTGGCCTGCTTATCTTTGTTCCAGGTCCGGTTGTCTCCAGACCGTCTTGGACTGAGCAAAAGTTCCCTCTTGTTTTGCCTTAGAGGAAGCTGATGCCGCACCTGCCTTGAAGTTTCAAAAGGCACGAAAATTAGACTGTTTGGCCCTTGATTTGGACCTGTCCTGAGGAAGGGCATGACCTTTTCCTCCAGTGATATTAGCAATAATCTCCTTCAAACCAGGCCCGAATAGGGTCTGCCCCTTGAAGGGAATGTTAAGTAGCTTATTTTTTGAAGTCACGACAGCTGACCATGATATAAGCCATAGCGCTCTGCGCGCCTGTATAGCAAAAACAAAATTCTTAGCCGTTAGTTTAGTCAAATGAACAAAGGCATCAGAAACTAAGGAATTGGCTAGCTTAAGTGCTCTAAGCTTGTCAAGTATGTTCATCCAATGGAGTCGCTACCTGTAAAGCCTCTTCCAGAGACTCAAACCAGAACGCCGCAGCAGCAGTGACAGGAGCAATGCATGCAAGGGGCTGCAGGATAAAACCGTCCTCGACAGGGATAGAAGTACGCTTTGCTAGAGTAAAAACTCTTTTCTCCACCTTAGGAACTGTCTGCCATAAGTCCTGTGTGGTGGCGTCTATTGGAAACATTTTTCTGAAAATAGGAGGGGAAGAGAACGGCACACCTGGTCTATCCCATTCCTTATTAATAATTTCTGTAAACCTCTTTAGGTATTGGAAAAACATCAGTACACACCGGCACTGCATAGTATTTATCCAGTCTACACAATTTCTCTGGCACTGCAATTGTAACACAGTCATTCAGATCAGCTAAAACCTCCCTGAGCAACAAGTGGGGGTTCTCAAGCATAAATTTTAAATGTAGAAATATCAGAATCAGGTTAAATCATCTTCCCTGAGTCAAAAATATCACCCACAGACTGAAGCTCCCCTCAGCTTCTGCATATTGTGAGGCAGTATCAGACATGGTTCTTAAAGCATCTGTATGCTCTGTATTAGGTCTAACCCCAGAGCTATTTTGCTTTCCTTTAATTTCAGGTAGTCTGACTAATACCACTGACAGTGTATTATTCATAACTTCAGCCATGTCTTGTAAAATAAACGCTATGGGCGCCCTTGATGTACTTTGCGCCATTTGAGCGTGAGTCCCTGAAGCGGGAGTCAAAGGGTCTGACACGTGGGGAGAGTTAGTCGGCATAACTTTCCCCTCAACAGAAACCTCTGGTGATAATAACTTTTTTAAAGACAAAAAATGATCTTTATTGCTTAAAGTGAAATCAGTACATTTGGTACACATTCTAAGATGGGGTTCCACCATGGCTTAAAAACATAATGAACAAGGAGTTTCCTCTATGTCAGACATGTTTGTACAGACTAGCAATGAGAAAAGCAAGCTTGGAAAACACTTTAAATCAAGTTAACAAGCAAATATAAAAAACGTTACTGTGCCTTTAAGAGAAACAAATTTTGTCAAAATTTTAAAAACAGTGAAAAAAAGGCAGTAAATCAAATTAAATTTTTACAGTATATGTAATAAGTTAACAGAGCATTGCACCCACTTGCAAATGGATGATTAACCCCTTAATACAAAAACCGGATCAAAAAAACGAAATAGACGTTTTTTAACAGTCACAACAAACTGCCACAGCTGTGCTGTGGTCTTACCATCCCCATAAACGATTTTGGAAGCCTTTTTAGCCCTTTAGAGATGTCCTATAGTATTCATGGGACTGCTGAGGGAAGCTGGATGATTCATTTTGTAATTTTAACTGCGCAAAAAACGCTAAAATAGGCCTCTCCCACTCATATTACAACATTGGAAAGCCTCAGGAAACTGTTTCTAGGCAACATTTAAGCCAGCCATGTGGAAAAAACTAGGACCCAATAAAGTTTTATCACCAAAGCATATATAAAAACGATTAAACATGCCAGCAAACGTTTTATATTACAAATTTATAAGAGTATATATCTCTGATAGTAAGCCTGATACTAGTTGCTATTAAATCACTGTATTTAGGCTTAACTTACATTAATCCGGTATCAGCAGCATTTTCTAGCAATTCCATCCCTAGAAAAACTTATAACTGCACATACCTCATAGCAGGATAACCTGCACGCCATTCTCCCTCTGAAGTTACCTCACTCCTCAGACATACGTGAGAACAGCAGTGGATCTTAGTTACTTCTGCTAAGATCATAGAAAAACACAGGCAGATTCTTCTTCTAAATGCTGCCTGAGATAAAATAGTACAACTCTGGTACCATTTAAAAACAATAAACTTTTGATTGAAGATAAAAAACTAACTATAATACACCACTCTCTCTTACTACCTCCATACGTGTTGAGAGTTGCAAGAGAATGACTGGATATGGCAGTTAGGGGAGGAGCTATATAACAGCTCTGTTGTGGGTGGACTCTTGCAACTTCCTGTTGGGAAGAAGAATATCCCCACAAGTAATGGATGATCCGTGGACTGGATACACCTTACAAGAGAAATATATATAAATATATATAATATATACTATATATATATATATATATATATATATATATTATATATATTATATATATAATATATATATATATATAATATAATATATATATAATATATTTTATATATATATATATATATATATATATATAATATATATATATATAAAATATATATATATAAAAGTATGATATAACGGTTAAGCAGATTTGATTTATTCAGGGATATACCAACCAAAAGGCCAGATTATATGGGGCAATACTGAGAATTACAGGGGATCACACATAAAAGAGCGTTTGAAGATGGCATTTTATTAAAAACTCTGGCTCTTTTCCCAGTATAACAATATTTCCTGACACTCTATTATTTTTGACTAATAATAAGGCAGATGTGGAAATCCAAAACATTTTTTACTTAATCACTGAGTATTTTTGTATTGCAAATGGTGGATTACTGGTTTTATTGTACAGGAATATCTAAGGAATGCAAGCTTTCTTCATTTAAAGCTGTGGGAAGTACCATAACCTTCCTAAGTAACACGTTAACAGATTGTGTTTTCCTACCTACAGTTAGAATCAAGACTGTATCCATTAGAGATTGCGCTTCTAGATAGCTCATCATGCACAGATGATCTAAACATGGCAAGTTATGTTCCTGTTCTGATACCTGCTCTCAGCAGGATGCAACGTCACGACTCCCCTCCCACTGTCCCACTGTCCTCACCATCCTCCGTCTCTCCTCCAGACTCCACCTACCCGGGCTAAGCGCTCCTCTGGCCAGCTAATTATTTGTAAAGTCTGTGCACTGCTCACTGCTGCGCCAGGGGAGCGCTTAGCCCGGGGCATTTCAAGGTAGTTCCGGGACACGGGACACAGAGCCCCAGGCCGGGACTGTCTCGGTGAAACCAGGGCGGGTGGCAACCCTAATTTAAACCCCACAATCTCAGCTTCCTTTAGTCCTAGAAATCTCCAATACCCTACTGTTTCAAATGATGTTTAATGTAGCAACATATAAAAATTTAAATAAAAAGTCTGACTCCCCACACTGTTTGCAGGCTGGAGATCTCTAAGCACTTATAGTAGGTCATCAAAAATGCACATTTATACATAGCCAGGTGATCACTATTACCACAGTGATCATCTGGCTATAAAAACCTGTATAGGGGATTTATTTTAAAGAGGGGCTTCTGGGTGTTAAAACAAGGGGTCATGGGGGCATCTGGGTCTTTAGTTTAGTAGAGGCTCATGGAAGTCCATATATGCACATCAAAGCTATAGACATATTCCCAAAGGGACTTTTTTTATATATTGATATCCATTTATTTTTTTACAAGTTAAAAAAACAACTATTTTTTACAACCTTAAAATTTGAATAAAAACATAAAAAATGTTTACACGTTTTGTTGTTGAGTTCCCGGGTCATAATATATACATAAAAAAATAGTATCCTGTGAATCTGCAGGGTTTGCTGAAACACCCCCAATAATTAATATGTGTGGGGTTTTTTTACTGAAAAAATGACCTACAGTGAGGTTTAAAGAGATAGAAAGGTCAGATTTGACACGTGCATGGGGAATTGCAATTTTAAATATAAGCATTTTTGCAATATACTTCAATTAGCAAGAATGCTTCTAGTAAAAGTTATTACTGTTATTCAGCGGCATATGCGCATATGCTGTGAGCACCTGTGCACCAGTATTCCAACACCATGGGGGGTAGTTATCAAGCCGTCTACTTTTCTGGCTTCGCCGGCCCAATACGTCCGCCTAAGCTCGCCTACCTTCGCCGCCGCGGACCTTGAATACGTTCGCCTAAGTTATCAAATAAAGCTGTCAAAAAGCCGCGGGGCGATGAGCAGCGGACTGTGACAGTTATCACTCATCCGATCTCGCTGCCCTTCGGCTTTTTCCCAGCTTTATTGCTAGCCTGTCACTAAGCACTCACACTAAACTACACTGTTCTACCCCCTATACCGGCGCCCCCGGAGGCCCCCGCAACTAAATAAAGTTACTAACCCCTAAACCGCCGCTCCTAGACCCCGCCGCAAGTCTTATAAATGTATTAACCCCTAAACCGCCGCTCCTAGACCCCGCCGCAAGTCTTATAAATGTATTAACCCCTAAACCGCCGCTCCTAGACCCCGCCGCAAGTCTTATAAATGTATTAACCCCTAAACCGCCGCTCCCGGACACCGCTGCCACCTACATTATACCTAGTAACCCCTATCCTGCCCCCCATATACCGTCGCCCTCTATTGTAAAATTATTAACCCCTATCCTGCTGATCCCGCACCTCTCCGCAACTAAATAAATAGTTTAACCCCTAAACCGCCGCTCCATGAACCCGCCGCAACCTATAATAAATTTATTAACCCCTATCCTGCCCCCCACTACGCCGCCGCCACTGTAATAAAATTATTAACCCCTAAACCTAAGTCTAACCCTAACCCTAACGCCCCCCTAACTTAAATATTAATTAAATAAATCTAAATAAATTAACTCTTATTAACTAAATGAATCCTATTTAAAACTAAATACTTACCTTTAAAATAAACCCTAATATAGCTACAATATAAATAATAATTATATTCTAGCTATCTTAGGATTTATTTTTATTTTACAGGTACCTTTCAATTTATTTTAACCATGTACAATAACTATTAAATAGTTATTAACTATTTAATAGCTTACCTAGCTAAAATAAAGAGAAATGTACCTGTGAAATAAATCCTAACCTAAGTTACAATTACACCTAACACTACACTATACTTTAATAAATTATTCCTATTTAAAAATAAATACTTACCTGTAAAAAAACCCTAAGATAGCTACAATATAATTAATAATTACATTATAGCTATCTTAGGATTTATATTTAGTTTACAGGTAACTTTGTATTTATTTTAGCTAGTTAGAATAGTTATTAAATAGTTATTAACTATTTAATAACTACCTAGCTAAAAGAAATACAAAATTACCTGTAAAATAAATCCTAACTTAAGTTACAATTAAACCTAATACTACACTATCATTAAATTAACTAAATAAACTACCTACAAATAACTACAATGAAATACAATTACATAAACTAACTAAAGTACAAAAAATAAAAAAAGCTAAGTTACAAAAAATAAAAAATTAATTTACAAACATGTTAAAAATATTACAACAATTTTAAGCTACTTACACCTAATCTAAGCCCCCTAATAAAATAACAAACCCCCCCAAAATAAAAAAAATCCCTACCCTATTCTAAATTACATAAATTTCAAAGCTCTTTTACCTTACCAGCCCTTAAAAGGGCCATTTGTGGGGGCATGCCCCAAAAAGTTCAGCTCTTTTGCCTGTAAAAGAAAAATACAACCCCCCCCAACATTAAAACCCACCACCCACATACCCCTAATCTAACCCAAACCCCCCTTACAAAAATCTAACACTAATCCCCTGAAGATCATCCTACCTTGAGTCGTCTTCACTCAGCCGAGCCACCGATGGAACTGAAGAGGACATCCGGAGCGGAAGAAGTTAATCCTCCAAGCGGCGCTGAAGAAATCTTCCATCCGATGAAGTCATCATCCAGGCGGCGCTGAAGAAGTCTTCGATCCGGCCGATGTCATCTTCAAAGAGGCGCTGAAGAGGTCTTCTATCCGGGCGAAGTCATCTTCCAAGCCGGGTCTTGAATCTTCCTTCCGCCGACGCGGAACCACCTTCTTCACCGACGGACTACGACGAATGACGGCTCCTTTAAGGGACGTCATCCAAGATGGCGTCCCCTCAATTCCGATTGGCTGATAGGATTCTATCAGCCAATCGGAATTAAGGTAGGAAAATCTGATTGGCTGATGGAATCAGCCAATCAGATTCAAGTTCAATCCGATTGGCTGATCCAATCAGCCAATCAGATTGAGCTCGCATTCTATTGGCTGATCGGAACAGCCAATAGAATGCAAGCTCAATCTGATTGGCTGATTCCATCAGCCAATCAGATTTTTCCTACCTTAATTCCGATTGGCTGATAGAATCCTATCAGCCAATCGGAATTGAGGGGACGCCATCTTGGATGACGTCCCTTAAAGGAGCCGTCATTCGTCGTAGTCCGTCGGTGAAGAAGGTGGTTCCGCGTCGGCGGAAGGAAGATTCAAGACCCGGCTTGGAAGATGACTTCGCCCGGATAGAAGACCTCTTCAGCGCCTCTTTGAAGATGACATCGGCCGGATCGAAGACTTCTTCAGCGCCGCCTGGATGATGACTTCATCGGATGGAAGATTTCTTCAGCGCCGCTTGGAGGATTAACTTCTTCCGCTCCGGATGTCCTCTTCAGTTCCATCGGTGGCTCGGCTGAGTGAAGACGACTCAAGGTAGGATGATCTTCAGGGGATTAGTGTTAGGTTTTTGTAAGGGGGGTTTGGGTTAGATTAGGGGTATGTGGGTGGTGGGTTTTAATGTTGGGGGGGGGTTGTATTTTTCTTTTACAGGCAAAAGAGCTGAACTTTTTGGGGCATGCCCCCACAAATGGCCCTTTTAAGGGCTGGTAAGGTAAAAGAGCTTTGAAATTTATGTAATTTAGAATAGGGTATGGATTTTTTTTATTTTGGGGGGGTTTGTTATTTTATTAGGGGGCTTAGATTAGGTGTAAGTAGCTTAAAATTGTTGTAATATTTTTAACATGTTTGTAAATTAATTTTTTATTTTCTGTAACTTAGCTTTTTTTATTTTTTGTACTTTAGTTAGTTTATGTAATTGTATTTCATTGTAGTTATTTGTAGGTAGTTTATTTAGTTAATTTAATGATAGTGTAGTATTAGGTTTAATTGTAACTTAAGTGAGGATTTATTTTACAGGTAATTTTGTATTTCTTTTAGCTAGGTAGTTATTAAATAGTTAATAACTATTTAATAACTATTCTAACTAGCTAAAATAAATACAAAGTTACCTGTAAACTAAATATAAATCCTAAGATAGCTATAATATAAGTATTAATTACATTGTAGCTATCTTAGGGTTTATTTTACAGGTAAGTATTTATTTTTAAATAGGAATAATTTATTAAAGTATAGTGTAGTGTTAGGTGTAATTGTAACTTAGGTTAGGATTTATTTCACAGGTACATTTCTCTTTATTTTAGCTAGGTAAGCTATTAAATAGTTAATAACTATTTAATAGTTATTGTACATGGTTAAAATAAATTGAAAGGTACCTGTAAAATAAAAATAAATCCTAAGATAGCTAGAATATAATTATTATTTATATTGTAGCTATATTAGGGTTTATTTTAAAGGTAAGTATTTAGTTTTAAATAGGATTCATTTAGTTAATAAGAGTTAATTTATTTAGATTTATTTAATTAATATTTAAGTTAGGGGGCGTTAGGGTTAGGGTTAGACTTAGGTTTAGGGGTTAATAATTTTATTACAGTGGCGGCGGCGTAGTGGGGGGCAGGATAGGGGTTAATACATTTATTATAGGTTGCGGCGGGTTCATGGAGCGGCGGTTTAGGGGTTAAACTATTTATTTAGTTGCGGAGAGGTGCGGGATCAGCAGGATAGGGGTTAATAAATTTATTATAGGTGGCGACGGTGTGGGGGGGCAGATTAGGGGTTAATAAATTTATTATAGGTGGCGACGGTGTAGGGGGGGCAGGATAGGGGTTAATACATTTATTATAGGTTGCGGCGGGTTCAGGGAGCGGCGGTTTAGGGGTTAATACATTTATTATAGTTGCGGTGGGCTCCGGGAGCGGCGGTTTAGGGGTTAATATGTATAGAGTAGCTTGCGGTGGGCTCCGGGAGCGGCGGTTTAGGGGGTAATAACTTTATTTAGTTGCGGCGGTGTAGGGGGGGTCAGATTAGTGGTGTTTAGACTCGGGGTACATGTTAGGGTGTTAGGTGTAGACAGCTCCCATAGAAATCAATGGGATGTCTGTCAGCAGCGAACTTGTACTTTCGCTATGGTCAGACTCCCATTGATTCCTATGGGATCCGCCGCCTCCAGGGGTGGCGGATTGAAAACCAGGTACGCTGGGCCGTAAAAGTGCCGAGCGTACCTGCTAGTTTTTTGATAGCTAGCAAAAGTAGTGAGAATGTGCCGCACTTGTGTGCGGAACATCTGGAGTGACGTAAGAATCGATCTGTGTCGGACTGAGTCCGGCGGATCGAAGCTTACGTCACAAAATTCTACTTTTGCCGGTCTCGAGCCTTTGATAACTGAGGCGAATCAGCCTCGCCACAAATACGCTGCGGAATTCCAGCGTATTTGAGGTTGACGGCTTGATAACTACCCCCCCATGTCTGCTCAGAGAGTCAGCACTGGCTTATTTGACACAAATTAAAGGGACAGTCTAGTCAAAACTAAACGTTCATGATTCCAATATGGCATGCATTTTCAAACAACTTTCCAATTTACTTTTATCATCAATGCTTTGTTCTTTGGTATTCCTTTTGGAAAGCTAAACCTAGGTAGGCTAATTTGCTAATTTCTAAGCCGTTGAACTGCCTCTTATCTCAGTGCATTTTGACAGTTTGTGACAGTTAAATACTGCTAGTTCATGTGTGTCATATAGATAACATTGTGTTCACTACCGTGGAGTTATTAAGAGTCAGCACTGATTGGCTAAAATGCATGTCTGTCAAAAGAACTGAGATAAAGGGGCAGTCTGCAGAGGCTTAGATACAAGGTAATTACAGAAATAAAAAGTATATTAATATAACTGTGTTCTGGGGGATGGGTAATAAAGGGATGATCTATCATTTTAAACAATACAAATTCTGTAGTAGACTGTCCCTTTAAATATTTCCTGTATCTGGAAGGAAGGACATTAACCACTATTCTAAACTCTACTTAGAGCTGACAGAAGAGGTAAATAACTAATTGCTCTCTTTAAAGGTAAACTGCACTTTGTTCCTTTTTAATATATAACCTATTAGGCAGATTAAGGCAATTTAAAAATTCCAAGTCCAACTCCCTTTATATACACATTTCTAACAGCTGAGGAAGCCCTAACATGGTATCTTTGTTCTGCATGATAGTATCCTATAATCTGTGAGTGTGAGTCTGCATGAAAATACAAAAGTAACAGAAGAAAAAAAAGAAAAAAGATCAGCAATGTATAAAACTTGTAAAACACGCAATGCCAAATGACATATTAGATAATATATAAATAGCCACAGCCCCTATAATATTACTTATGATAGTAACTATAATGTCATATAAAACTCTCTGAAAAACTAAAAACTGAGGGGAAGATTACATATGAGGTGAAAGTTTCAGCGCAACTGCTGAAACCTACGTCGCCTGTAAGTTCACCTCGCACATCGGGTGAATCACATAAACGGCACCGGAAGATGCTATACTGCTGTAAGTTGGATAAACTTGCGAAGTTCACACACAAATACACATTTCTGGCATCACCAGTGGCTTACGCCAGTATATGATCTGCCGGGGTGTAATTTTACAAAAATAAAACTTGAAATCCCACTAAAATTCTAACCCATCTAAAATATTAAAATCGACATGTCAAAACCCCTATATCAGCCACCCCCCCACAACGCAACTGCTAATAAAAGTTATTAACCCCTAATCCGCCATCCCCCCACATCGCAACTAATAATAAAAGTATTAACCCTCATCCGCCAACCGTACACAACCCAAAGTACCTAATAAACATATTAACCTCTAAACCGCCAACCCCCACATCGCAATCTACATAATTACACTATTAACCTCTAATCCACCAACCCCCAACAACGCAAACAACTAATTAACCTATTAACACCTAAACTGCCAACCCCCCACAACAAAAACAACTAATTAAACGATTAACTCCTAAACCGCCAACCCCCCACATTACAAAGTATTAATCTAATAACTAAGCCTCCTAACCTAACACCCCCTAAATTAATCCCAACTAAAATACACTAACATAAAATAACAAAATACTATCTACTTTAACAATTAAATAAAAATTACCAAAAATAAAAAACATAAATTACTTTAAAAAAAACTAACATTATCCAAAATAAAAAATCCTAACTTTACATTAAAATAAAAAATCCTATCATTATATTAAAATAAAAAAGATAAGATTACAAAAAAATAAAAAAGCTAAGATTACAGAAAATAACAAACTAGATTAATAACTAATCTAATACCCTTTAAAAAAAACACACCAAAATAAAAAAGACCCCTAATCTAACAACACCTAACTAAAAAAAAAACGAATCTACCCAATGCCCATAAAGGGGCATTTGTATGGGCATTGACCTTAAAAAGGCAATCAGCTCTTTTACTGCCAATAAAAATAAATAAAGAATATCACATACTCAACATACAGTATATAAATATGTAAATAAATATGTATATGAAGCTATACATATGTAAATGTATGCCCTGTCCACTGTATACAGCCTCTCCAATAGTGATGAGCTTTAATCAATCAATACCATGTATGATAATAGACCTCTACCATGTCTCATGTGGCCATTTGCAATTGGGCATATGGCAGCTTCGTTAGCTGCTGAATGTGAAAGTAGGCGGCGGCTTGTGGACTTCTGCTATTTGGGTTTTTGTTTGTGAAAGATTATAACACTAAGATCTCGATTTGCACAGATCTAACGCCTAGATTTAGAGTTTTGTCGGTAACGACCCGCGTAGCTAACGCTGGCTTTTTTTTCCCCGCACCTTTTAAATACCGCTGGTATTTAGAGTTCACAGAATGACTGCGTTAGGCTCCAAAAAGGGAGCGTAGAGCATAATTTACCGCCACTGCAACTCTCAATACCAGCGGTGCTTACGGACGCGGCCAGCTTCAAAAACGTGCTTGTGCACGATTCCCCCGTAGAAAACAATGGGGCAGTTTGAGCTGAAAAAAAACCTAACACCTGCAAAAAAGCAGCGTTCAGCTCCTAACGCAGCCCCATTGTTTCCTATGGGGAAACACTTCCTAAGTCTGCACCTAACACCCTAACATGTACCCCGAGTCTAAACACCCCTAATCTTACACTTATTAACCCCTAATCTGCCGCCCCCGCTATCGCTGACACCTGCATATTTTTTTAACCCCTAATCTGTCGCTCCGTACACCGCCGCAACCTACATTATACCTATGTACCCCTAATCTGCTGCCCCTAACACCGCCGACCCCTATATTATATTTATTAACCTCTAATCTGCCGCCCCCAACGTCGCCTCCACCTACCTACAATAATTAACCCCTAATCTGCCGACCGGACCTCACTGCTACTATAATAAATGTACTAACCCCTAAAGCTAAGTCTAACCCTAACACCCCCCTAAGTTAAATATAATTTAAATCTAACGAAATAAATTAACTCTTATTAAATAAATTATTCCTATTTAAAGCTAAATACTTGCCTGTAAAATAAACCCTAATATAGCTACAATATAAATTATAATTATATTGTAGCTATTTTAGGATTAATATTTATTTTACAGGCAAATTTGTATTTATTTTAATCAGGTACAATAGCTATTAAATAGTTAATAACTAATAGTTACCTAGTTAAAATAATTACAAAATTACCTGTAAAATAAATCCTAACCTAAGTTACAATTAAACCTAACACTACACTATCAATAAATTAATTAAATACAATACCTACAAATAAATACAATGAAATAAACTAACTAAAGTACAAAAAATAAAAAAGAACTAAGTTACAAAAAATAAAAAATATTTACAAACATAAGAAAAATATTACAACAATTTTAAACTAATTACACCTACTCTAAGCCCCCTAATAAAATAACAAAGCCCCCCAAAATAAAAAAATGCCCTACCCTATTCTAAAATTAAAATAGAAAAGCTCTTTTACCTTACCAGCCCTGAAAAGGGCCTTTTGCGGGGCATGCCCCAAAGAATTCAGCTCTTTTGCCTGTAAAAAAAAACACAAACCCCCCCCCCCCGAAACATTGCAACCCACCACCCACATACCCCTAATCTAACCCAAACCCCCCTTAAATAAACCTAACACTAAGCCCCTGAAGATCTCCCTACCTTGTCTTCACCACACCGGGTTCACCGATCGGTCCAGAAGAGCCTCCGATGTCTTGATCCAAGCCCAAGCGGGGGGCTGAAGATGTCCATGATCCGGCTGAAGTCTTCATCCAAGCGGGAGCTGAAGAGGTCCATGATCCGACTGAAGTCTTCATCCAAGAGGGAGCTGAAGAGGTCCATGATCCGGCTGAAGTCTTCTATCAAGCGGCATCTTCAATCTTCTTTCTTCCAGATCCATGTTCATCCCGCCGACGCGGAACATCCATCTTCACCGACGACTTCCCGACGAATGACGGTTCCTTTAAGGGACGTCATCCAAGATGGCGTCCCTCGAATTCTGATTGGCTGATAGGATTCTATCAGCCAATCGGAATTAAGGTAGGAAAATTCTGATTGGCTGATGGAATCAGCCAATCAGATTCAAGTTCAATCCGATTGGCTGATCCGATCAGCCAATCAGATTGAGCTCGCATTCTATTGGCTGATCGGAACAGCCAATAGAATGCGAGCTCAATCTGATTGGCTGATTCCTACCTTAATTCCGATTGGCTGATAGAATCCTATCAGCCAATCGGAATTCGAGGGACGCCATCTTGGATGACGTCCCTTAAAGGAACCTTCATTCGTCGTCTAGTCGTCGGAAGAAGAGGATGGATCCGCGCCGGAGGTCTTCAAGATGGAGCCGCTCGTCATCGGATGGAAGAACATAGAAGATGCGGCTTGGATGAAGATGTTTGCCGGTCCGGATCTACTCTTCTGCCTGGATAGGATGAAGACTTCTGCCCGAAGATGGAATTCTTTAGCCGCCGCTTGGATCAAGACTTCAGCCGGAGGATGGACGTCAGCCTTCAGCCCCCGCTTGGGCTTGGATGAAGACTTCGGAGGCTCTTCTGGACCGATCGGGACCCGGTGTGGTGAAGACAAGGTAGGGAGATCTTCAGGGGCTTAGTGTTAGGTTTATTTAAGGGGGGTTTGGGTTAGATTAGGGGTATGTGGGTGGTGGGTTGTAATGTTGGGGGGGTATTGTATGGGGTTTTTTTACAGGCAAAAGAGCTGAATTCTTTGGGGCATGCCCCGCAAAGGGCCCCTTTAAGGGCTGGTAAGGTAAAAGAGCTTTTCTATTTTAATTTTAGAATAGGGTAGGACATTTTTTTATTTTGGGGGTCTTTGTTATTTTATTAGGGGGCTTAGAGTAGGTGTAATTAGTTTAAAATTGTAATATTTTTCTAATGTTTGTAAATATTTTTTTATTTTTTGTAACTTAGTTCTTTTTTATTTTTTGTACTTTAGTTAGTTTATTTCATTGTATTTATTTGTAGGTATTTGTATGTAATTAATTTATTGATAGTGTAGTGTTAGTTTTAATTGTAACTTAGGTTAGGATTTATTTTACAGGTAATTTTGTAATTATTTTAACTAGGTAACTATTAAATAGTTATTAACTATTTAATAGCTATTGTACCTGGTTAAAATAAATACAAAGTTGCCTAGAAAATAAATATTAATCCTAAAATAGCTACAATATAATTATAGTTTATATTGTAGCTATATTAGGGTTTATTTTACAGGTAAGTATTTAGCTTTAAATAGGAATAATTTATTTAATAAGAGTTAATTTATTTTGTTAGATTTAAATTATATTTAACTTAGGGGGGTGTTAGGGTTAAGGTTAGACTTAGCTTTAGGGGTTAATAAATGTATTAGAGTAGCGGTGAGGTCCGGTCGGCAGATTAGGGGTTAATACTTGAAGTTAGGTGTCGGCGATGTTAGGGAGGGCAGATTAGGGGTTAATACTATTTATTATACGGTTATTGAGGCGGGAGTGAGGCCTCAATAACACGCAGAGCTGATAGTCTCAAGGATAAGCTTGTCAGAAGTGAATACATAAGAGAACCGATAACCAATTGGTTAAGTGCAAGAGGTAAATGGCAAGGCTGTAGTCCTTGTGGGCATTGTGTGTATTGCAGGTTCATACAAAAAACATGTAAATTTGAAACCTCAACAGGTAGACAATATAATATAAAACATTGGATAACCTGTAACACTACAGGTGTCATTTACCTCCTGCACTGTTCATGTCCCCTATTTTACATAGGGAAAACTAAGCGTGATCTGAAAGATCGAGTCAGAGAGCATAGGGATGACATTAAGAATAAAGAACAGGATAGTCCAGTGGCCAGACACTTTGAATTATATCACAACTCTGATTTTACTATTATGAAAGTAACTGGCATTCAGCATATAAAACAGCACCGCCGTGGTGGTGATGTTGAATATATGCTATTAAGGAATGAATCCCGATGGATTTATCGATTAAATACACTGGCTCCTAATGGCCTTAATGAAAAAATTGATTTCTCATGCTTTCTGTAGAATATTTCCTTAGTAGGGGACAAATTTAAAACCTTTGGTATTTCTATATCTACATTAATCCAGTTGCATATATAATAGTCACTAGCCTTGCCCAAAAGATAAGAAAAGTTTGGAGATGTGAAAATTGCAATGGTCGATAAATTGTGTAGTTTTTATTCTGCCATCCCGGAATGAAAAAGAATATCCAAATATATGTTGCATAACATGTAACTATTTAATAAATATGATGTATGTGCAATTAAATGTTTTCGTTTAACTTTGAACATGAGGTTGCAGTATAGTGCTAAAACCGTCATCAATTAAATATTTAAATTAGCTGTTGAGCTATAAAAGTGGTGTCATCACCACATACAAGCATCCGATGAAGCCCTAAAGTCAGCCCACTAAGGGGAGGGGCGAAACGCGTCATGCCTGACGTTTTGTGGAGCGGCAACTGTTTGAAGTGGAGTGCTAATTTCCTGGCAGCTGGTCTAAAGCGTACCGAGTTACTATGATGTGGTTCTAACAACTGACAAGCACACAGCAGTCTTGAATAGAAGTTCCGGTTCTGTGAATACAAGGAGGCATTAACCGCATAGGAGCCTTAACACAAACCGCTTTGTTTGGAGAATTACCAAGGATCCGGCATGAGGCATATGCAAAGTTTGGAGTGATCAAGTGGTAATTATACAAGCTGGTTTTGGATGATATACTGGAACTTTGTACCGCGAATGTGGTGAGGCTGCTTGCTCAGTAATTCAATTTCAAGTTGGTTTTCCAAACAGTAACGCAGGAACTGCTTCTTTGTAACACATTTCAATTACAGAGCGTGTGATTCACACTAAGTGCTCTGTTTAAAACGGACATTTGTTATTCTGTGTCTCTTTGGAATATTGTTGCAACAATTTATCTTTCACATGTTTGTTTGTAACAGCGGAAAGTTAATGTCATGATTTGTTACATACCACAAACAATAACTTGTATTAACCGTAGTTTTACGGTGGTGTGTTAGATAAAAGGTACTTACCAGGCCTGGTTTAATAATGTCACTCCTTTTACTTTAATTATGGGTTTTGGAAATTTTGTTTTTGACATGTGTAGGTTTAGCAAATTGTTATTTATGCTGCCTTGTCATTCTTTTTCACAGCTTTTATTTCTAGCTGTGACTACTCTCTTATATATTAATTTAATATTACATTATGACTGCTAGCACCAAAATTGATTTTGTTTGTAACCAAGATAGAGTGCACACATTTCATTAATTAGTAATTTGGACATATGCAGCTTATTATATGCTGTTTCAGTTGAGCACCTATCTTTGATTATAAACCAAGTGGAGTTTATTTATAATTTGTTTTCCTCCAAATTGTCAAGAACGCTGTTGTTTTTCATTCCGGGGTGGCAAAATGGCATTTAAAATTACAGATGAAAGATGGCAAAGTGATGTGAGTGAAGCTTTTAAAGCCACAATTATCATTGATGAGCAAAATATTGATGAAAAAAGTGAGGATGTGTTTACAGCATTTAAACTATATAAATCTAAAGCTATTAAAGAATTGAAACTTAAATGGGAGATTGCTAGCCTTGAGAACTATGTTAGAGAAAAACTAATACCAAGAGGTCTAAGGATTAAACTGGACCCTGGCATTAGTTTAAGAGGACCAAATGCTGATAATGAATTTGTTGCAAAATGGAATGCAATTCTAACTAAATGTACAATTGAACTGATGGAATTAATTATATCAGAGGACAAAATTAAGTTAGAAGAAAGTAAGATAGAGGTTGAAAAGGCATATGTAGCTGTAAATATTTTTTCTGTAGAGCTTTTGAAAAACTAAATAAAGAAATTCAAAGGAATTTAGATAAATTACAAAATGAAGTGAAATTTAGAAAGAGGAAAAAATTAATGAGAGATCAGGATGATGAAAGGAAAAAACATAATTTATGTAAGAACTTACCTGATAAATTCATTTCTTTCATATTAACAAGAGTCCATGAGCTAGTGACGTATGGGATATACATTCCTACCAGGAGGGGCAAAGTTTCCCAAACCTTAAAATGCCTATAAATACACCCCTCACCACACCCACAAATCAGTTTAACGAATAGCCAAGAAGTGGGGTGATAAGAAAAAGTGCGAAGCATATAAAATAAGGAATTGGAATAATTGTGCTTTATACAAAAAAATCATAACCACCACAAAAAAGGGTGGGCCTCATGGACTCTTGTTAATATGAAAGAAATGAATTTATCAGGTAAGTTCTTACATAAATTATGTTTTCTTTCATGTAATTAACAAGAGTCCATGAGCTAGTGACGTATGGGATAATGACTACCCAAGATGTGGATCTTTCCACACAAGAGTCACTAGAGAGGGAGGGATAAAATAAAGACAGCCAATTCCTGCTGAAAATAATCCACACCCAAAATAAAGTTTAACAAAAAACATAAGCAGAAGATTCAAACTGAAACCGCTGCCTGAAGAACTTTTCTACCAAAAACTGCTTCAGAAGAAGAAAATACATCAAAATGGTAGAATTTAGTAAAAGTATGCAAAGAAGACCAAGTTGCTGCTTTGCAGATCTGGTCAACCGAAGCTTCATTCCTAAACGCCCAGGAAGTAGATACTGACCTAGTAGAATGAGCTGTAATTCTTTGAGGCGGAGTTTTACCCGACTCAACATAGGCAAGATGAATTAAAGATTTCAACCAAGATGCCAAAGAAATGGCAGAAGCTTTCTGGCCTTTCCTAGAACCAGAAAAGATAACAAATAGACTAGAAGTCTTACGGAAAGATTTCGTAGCTTCAACATAATATTTCAAAGCTCTAACAACATCCAAAGAATGCAATGATTTCTCCTTAGAATTCTTAGGATTAGGACATAATGAAGGAACCACAATTTCTCTACTAATGTTGTTGGAATTCACAACTTTAGGTAAAAATTCAAAAGAAGTTCGCAACACCGCCTTATCCTGATGAAAAATCAGAAAAGGAGACTCACACGAAAGAGCAGATAATTCAGAAACTCTTCTAGCAGAAGAGATGGCCAAAAGGAACAAAACTTTCCAAGAAAGTAATTTAATGTCCAATGAATGCATAGGTTCAAACGGAGGAGCTTGAAGAGCTCCCAGAACCAAATTCAAACTCCAAGGAGGAGAAATTGACTTAATGACAGGTTTTATACGAACCAAAGCTTGTACAAAACAATGAATATCAGGAAGAATAGCAATCTTTCTGTGAAAAAGAACAGAAAGAGCAGAGATTTGTCCTTTCAAAGAACTTGCGGACAAACCCTTATCCAAACCATCCTGAAGAAATTGTAAAATTCTCGGTATTCTAAAAGAATGCCAAGAAAAATGATGAGAAAGACACCATGAAATATAAGTCTTCCAGACTCTATAATATATCTCTCGAGATACAGATTTACGAGCCTGTAACATAGTATTAATCACGGAGTCAGAGAAACCTCTATGACCAAGAATCAAGCGTTCAATCTCCATACCTTTAAATTTAAGGATTTCAGATCCGGATGGAAAAAAGGACCTTGTGATAGAAGGTCTGGTCTTAACGGAAGAGTCCATGGCTGGCAAGATGCCATCCGGACAAGATCCGCATACCAAAACCTGTGAGGCCATGCCGGAGCTATTAGCAGAACAAACGAGCATTCCCTCAGAATCTTGGAGATTACTCTTGGAAGAAGAACTAGAGGCGGAAAGATATAGGCAGGATGATACTTCCAAGGAAGTGATAATGCATCCACTGCCTCCGCCTGAGGATCCCGGGATCTGGACAGATACCTGGGAAGTTTCTTGTTTAGATGAGAGGCCATCAGATCTATCTCTGGGAGCCCCCACAATTGAACAATCTGAAGAAATACCTCTGGGTGAAGAGACCATTCGCCCGGATGCAACGTTTGGCGACTGAGATAATCCGCTTCCCAATTGTCTACACCTGGGATATGAACCGCAGAGATTAGACAGGAGCTGGATTCCGCCCAAACCAAAATTCGAGATACTTCTTTCATAGCCAGAGGACTGTGAGTCCCTCCTTGATGATTGATGTATGCCACAGTTGTGACATTGTCTGTCTGAAAACAAATGAACGATTCTCTCTTCAGAAGAGGCCAAAACTGAAGAGCTCTGAAAATTGCACGGAGTTCCAAAATATTGATCGGTAATCTCACCTCCTGAGATTCCCAAACTCCTTGTGCCGTCAGAGATCCCCACACAGCTCCCCAACCTGTGAGACTTGCATCTGTTGAAATTACAGTCCAGGTCGGAAGAACAAAAGAAGCCCCCTGAATTAAACGATGGTGATTTGTCCACCACGTTAGAGAGTGTCGAACAATCGGTTTTAAAGATATTAATTGAGATATCTTCGTGTAATCCCTGCACCATTGGTTCAGCATACAGAGCTGAAGAGGTCGCATGTGAAAACGAGCAAAGGGGATCGCGTCCGATGCAGCAGTCATAAGACCTAGAATTTCCATGCATAAGGCTACCGAAGGGAATGATTGTGACTGAAGGTTTCGACAAGCTGTAATCAATTTTAGACGTCTCTTGTCTGTTAAAGACAGAGTCATGGACACTGAATCTATCTGGAAACCCAGAAAGGTTACCCTTGTTTGAGGAATCAAAGAACTTTTTGGTAAATTGATCCTCCAACCATGATCTTGAAGAAACAACACAAGTCGATTCGTATGAGACTCTGCTAAATGTAAAGACGGAGCAAGTACCAAGATATCGTCCAAATAAGGAAATACCACAATACCCTGTTCTCTGATTACAGACAGAAGGGCACCGAGAATCTTTGTGAAAATTCTTGGAGCTGTAGCAAGGCCAAACGGTAGAGCCACAAATTGGTAATGCTTGTCTAGAAAAGAGAATCTCAGGAACTGATAATGATCTGGATGAATCGGAATATGCAGATATGCATCCTGTAAATCTATTGTGGACATATAATTCCCTTGCTGAACAAAAGGCAATATAGTCCTTACAGTTACCATCTTGAACGTTGGTATTCTTACATAACGATTCAATAATTTTAGATCCAGAACTGGTCTGAAGGAATTCTCCTTCTTTGGTACAATGAAGAAATTTGAATAAAACCCCATCCCCTGTTCCGGAACTGGAACTGGCATAATTACTCCAGCCAACTCTAGATCTGAAACACAATTCAGAAATGCTTGAGCTTTCACTGGATTTACTGGGACATGGGAAAGAAAAAATCTCTTTGCAGGAGGTCTCAACTTGAAACCAATTCTGTACCCTTCTGAAACAATGTTCTGAATCCAAAGATTGTGAACAGATTTGATCCAAATTTCTTTGAAAAAACGTAACCTGCCCCCTACCAGCTGAACTGGAATGAGGGCCGTACCTTCATGTGAACTTAGAAGCAGGCTTTGCCTTTCTAGCAGGCTTGGATTTATTCCAGACTGGAGATGGTTTCCAAACTGAAACTGCTCCTGAGGACGAAGGATCAGGCTTTTGTTCTTTGTTGAAACGAAAGGAACGAAAACGATTGTTAGCCCTGTTTTTACCTTTAGATTTTTTATCCTGTGGTAAAAAAGTTCCTTTCCCACCAGTAACAGTTGAAATAATAGAATCCAACTGAGAACCAAATAATTTGTTTCCCTGGAAAGAAATGGAAAGTAGAGTTGATTTAGAAGCCATATCAGCATTCCAAGTCTTAAGCCATAAAGCTCTTCTGGCTAAGATAGCCAGAGACATAAATCTAACATCAACTCTAATAATATCAAAAATGGCATCACAGATGAAATTATTAGCATGCTGGAGAAGAATAATAATATCATGAGAATCACGATTTGTTACTTGTTGCGCTAGAGTTTCCAACCAAAAAGTTGAAGCTGCAGCAACATCAGCCAATGATATAGCAGGTCTAAGAAGATTACCTGAACATAGATAAGCTTTTCTTAGAAAAGATTCAATTTTTCTATCTAAAGGATCCTTAAACGAGGTACCATCTGACGTAGGAATGGTAGTACGTTTAGCAAGGGTAGAAATAGCTCCATCAACTTTAGGGATTTTGTCCCAAAATTCTAACCTGTCAGGCGGAACAGGATATAATTGCTTAAAACGTTTAGAAGGAGTAAATGAATTACCCAATTTATCCCATTCCTTAGCAATTACTGCAGAAATAGCATTAGGAACAGGAAAGACTTCTGGAATAACCGCAGGAGCTTTAAAAACCTTATCCAAACGTATAGAATTAGTATCAAGAGGACTAGAATCCTCTATTTCTAAAGCAATTAGTACTTCTTTAAGTAAAGAGCGAATAAATTCCATCTTAAATAAATATGAAGATTTATCAGCATCAATCTCTGAGACAGAATCCTCTGAACTAGAAGAGTCCAAAGAATCAGAATGATGGTGTTCATTTAAAAATTCATCTGTAGAGAGAGAAGATTTAAAAGACTTTTTACGTTTACTAGAAGGAGAAATAACAGACAAAGCCTTCTTTATGGATTCAGAAACAAAATCTCTTATGTTATCAGGAACATTCTGCACCTTAGATGTTGAGGGAACTGCAACAGGCAATGGTACATCACTAAAGGAAATATTATCTGCTTTAACAAGTTTGTCATGACAATTAATACAAACAACAGCTGGAGAAATAGCTACCAAAAGTTTACAGCAGATACACTTAGCTTTGGTAGATCCAGCAGGCAGTGGTTTTCCTGTAGTATCTTCTGGCTCAGATGCAACGTGAGACATCTTGCAATATGTAAGAGAAAAAACAACATATAAAGCAAAATAAATCAAATTCCTTATAAGACAGTTTCAGGAATGGGAAAAAAATGCCAAACATCAAGCTTCTAGCAACCAGAAGCAAATGAAAAATGAGACTGAAATAATGTGGAGACAAAAGCGACACCCATATTTTTTGGCGCCAAATAAGACGCCCACATTATTTGGCGCCTAAATGCTTTTGGCGCCAAAAATGACGCCACATCCGGAACGCCGACATTTTTGGCGCAAAATAACGTCAAAAAAATGACGCAACTTCCGGCGACACGTATGACGCCGGAAACGGAAATGAATTTTTGCGCCAAAAAAATCCGCGCCAAAAATGACGCAATAAAATGAAGCATTTTCAGCCCCCGCGAGCCTAACAGCCCACAGGGAAAAAAGTCAAATTTTTGAGGTAAGACAAAATATGAAAATTTAAAGCATAATCCCAAATATGAAACTGACTGTCTGGAAATAAGGAAAGTTGAACATTCTGAGTCAAGGCAAATAAATGTTTGAATACATATATTTAGAACTTTATAAATAAAGTGCCCAACCATAGCTTAGAGTGTCACAGAAAATAAGACTTACTTACCCCAGGACACTCATCTACATGTTTGTAGAAAGCCAAACCAGTACTGAAACGAGAATCAGTAGAGGAAATGGTAAATATAAGAGTATATCGTCGATCTGAAAAGGGAGGTAAGAGATGAATCTCTACGACCGATAACAGAGAACCTTATGAAATAGACCCCGTAGAAGGAGATCACTGCATTCAATAGGCAATACTCTCCTCACATCCCTCTGACATTCACTGCACGCTGAGAGGAAAACCGGGCTCCAACTTGCTGCGGAGCGCATATCAACGTAGAATCTAGCACAAACTTACTTCACCACCTCCCTTGGAGGCAAAGTTTGTAAAACTGATTTGTGGGTGTGGTGAGGGGTGTATTTATAGGCATTTTAAGGTTTGGGAAACTTTGCCCCTCCTGGTAGGAATGTATATCCCATACGTCACTAGCTCATGGACTCTTGTTAATTACATGAAAGAAATAAGATCTATATCTACAGAAACAGTAATAACAGCAGGTATTCATACGACTCAGGGACTGACAACTCAGATAATGAGCAAAATGAAATTGTGGCGGGCTCTTCATTAGAACTACCCCCTTTAGGCGGAAAACAAGGAGGGGGGCAGGCGAAAGAGAGGGAGGTGGACGCTCTTCAAACAGGAGAAGAGGTGGTGGGAGATACAGAAACAACAGAGGTACACGGATGTTAACCAGGAATCAGAGGGTATAACCTCTATTCTTGGTTCACATTTATCTGGGGGTGATGATACCCTCAGGGTTGTTAACCTATCTTCCGTTCCCCTTTCCCTCACACAAATGTCACTGCTAAGTAAAGGTTTGTCGTTCTGTCCATCGGCACATCTGGATAAATTTGAATTCATAAAAGATCTTAAATTGTTTGCTAGAAAGTTGGTACTTAAAAAAGTGATGAATAGAAAAATGGGTCCGGATGTGCCTTTGGACAGTAGTGACAAACTTGCCCTGGATGACTTACTGTCACTTTTAGAGGAGCAAAATGAAGATGTTGACACAACTCAACACCCTAAAAAATCCAATTTTAGACCGACTTCTAAGTATATGCCCCCACTCTCAACAGCTCCAGGGATTCAAAACTTTGTAAGATGCGTTGAAAGAGAGATTGGGGATTTACAAGGATGTGAAGTTGTTCAGGATAATTTGAGTATAGATGAGAGAAGGTCTCTCAAAGAATTACTCAATAGTAAGGGACTCATTTTTAAATCATCCGATAAGGGTGGTAATCTGGTGGTCATGAATGATCTTGACTATGTGACAGAAATCCAGAGGCAGTTATCTAATACTACACAGTATGAATTGACAAACAGAGTTGCTTTTGACACATCTTGTAATGAGCTTTTGTTTATTCTTAATGATGCTTTGAGAGAGGGGCTAATAACAACTAAAGAACATGCATTCATGTTCAAAAAGTTTCCAATTGTGCCAACCTTTTACTGCATCCCTAAGCTGCACAAAAGCATGAGCAAACCGCCGGGACGACCAATTATCTCGGGCATGGGGGGCCAATGGAAGGAGCGAGTAGATATATAGACTACTTCATGAGACCCTTCCTGAGCTCATTGCCCTCCTATGTCCAGGATACCTCGGATGTCCTTAGGAAATTGGATGGCATTGATGTTGATGAAGATACATGGTTGGTGACCCTTGATGTCGAGATGTTATACTCCTCGATCCCCCATGCTGTGGGAATCAGAGCGACCAGATATTTTCTTGAACAAAGAGGACATGATTTTCAAAAACATACCGATTTTGTAATTTCTTTGTTACAACTAATATTAAATAATAATATATTCCAATTTGATGGAAGATATTATAGACAGCTCCAAGGCACGGCCATGGGTGCCACATGTGCCCCCACATACGCCTGTTTACATCTAGGCTTATGGGAGGCACGAGAGGTGTTTTCGTGTTTTGAATCCCTGGTGGAGGCACATGTGGCACTCTGGCTTCGCTATGTGGATGATATTCTACTCCTATGGAGGGACAGTAAAGAGTTGTTAGAAAATTTCTTGAGTATTTTGAACACTGACAATGGGTACAATATCTTTCTTACATGTGAAATGAGTAAAGAAATGAGTAAAAGATGAAGCAACTTTTTTAGATCTATCAATAAGGAAAGAAGGTAGACACCTAACCACTAGGGTCTATCATAAATCAACGGCCACCAACAGCCTTTTACATGCTACTAGTCACCATCCTGAATGCCTAAAAACTGGCATTCCAGTTGGCCAATTCCTTCGGTTGAGAAGGAATTGTTCCAACTTAGAGGAATTTGAATCACAGGCCAAAGAGATGTCATCTAGGTTCCTTGAAAGAGGATATTCTAAGAGACAGGTTAAAAGGGCCTGGACTAGGGCTAGGAACAGCACAAGAAATGATTTGCTCTATAAACATAATGCAGTTAAAAGGAAAGGAGATAAGGTACGCCTTATAACTACGTTTAATTCACACTGGGGCAAACTTAGAGACATAATGAAAAAATATTGGCATATGTTGACTATTGATACTGAACTGAGAGATTATGTAGGAGACTTCCCTTTGTTGACAGCACGCAGAGCTGATAGTCTCAAGGATAAGCTTGTCAGAAGTGAATACATAAGAGAACCGATAGCCAATTGGTTAAGTGCAAGAGGTAAATGGCAAGGCTGTAGCCCTTGTGGGCATTGTGTGTATTGCAGGTTCATACAAAAAACATGTAAATTTGAAACCTCAACAGGTAGACAATATAATATAAAACAATGGATAACCTGTAACACTACAGGTGTCATTTACCTCCTGCACTGTTCATGTCCCCTATTTTACATAGGGAAAACTAAGCGTGATCTGAAAGATCGAGTCAGAGAGCATAGGGATGACATTAAGAATAAAGAACAGGATAGTCCAGTGGCCAGACACTTTGAATTATATCGCAACTCTGATTTTACTATTATGAAAGTAACTGGCATTCAGTATATAAAACAGTACCGCCGTGGTGGTGATGTTGATAATATGCTATTAAGGAATGAATCCCGATGGATTTATCAATTAAATACACTGGCTCCTAATGGCCTTAATGAAAAAATTGATTTCTCATGCTATCTGTAGAATATTTCCTTAGTAGGGGACAAATTTAAAACCTTTGGTATTTCTATATCTACATTAATCCAGTTGCATATATAATAGTCACTAGCCTTGCCCAAAAGATAAGAAAAGTTTGGAGATGTGAAAATTGCAATGGTCGATAAATTGTGTAGTTTTTATTCTGCCATCCCGGAATGAAAAAGAATATCCAAATATATGTTGCATAACATATAACTATTTAATAAATATGATGTATGTGCAATTAAATGTTTTCGTTTAACTTTGAACATGAGGTTGCAGTATAGTGCTAAAACCGTCATCAATTAAATATTTAAATTAGCTGTTGAGCTATAAAAGTGGTGTCATCACCACATACAAGCATCCGATGAAGCCCTAAAGTCAGCCCACTAAGGGGAGGGGCGAAACGCATCATGCCTGACGTTTTGTGGAGCGGCAACTGTTTGAAGTGGAGTGCTAATTTCCTGGCAGCTGGTCTAAAGCGTACCGAGTTACTATGATGTGGTTCTAACAACTGACAAGCACACAGCAGTCTTGAATAGAAGTTCCGGTTCTGTGAATACAAGGAGGCATTAACCGCATAGGAGCCTTAACACAAACCGCTTTGTTTGGAGAATTACCAAGGATCCGGCATGAGGCATATGCAAAGTTTGGAGTGATCAAGTGGTAATTATACAAGCTGGTTTTGGATGATATACTGGAACTTTGTACCGCGAATGTGGTGAGGCTGCTTGCTCAGTAATTCAATTTCAAGTTGGTTTTCCAATCAGTAACGCAGGAACTGCTTCTTTGTAACACATTTCAATTACAGAGCGTGTGATTCACACTAAGTGCTCTGTTTAAAACGGACATTTGTTATTCTGTGTCTCTTTGGAATATTGTTGCAACAATTTATCTTTCACATGTTTGTTTGTAACAGCGGAAAGTTAATGTCATGATTTGTTACATACCACAAACAATAACTTGTATTAACCGTAGTTTTACGGTGGTGTGTTAGATAAAAGGTATTTACGAGGCCTGGTTTAATAATGTCACTCCTTTTACTTTAACTATGGGTTTTGGAAATTTTGTTTTTGACATGTGTAGGTTTAGCAAATAAACCACTTGTTATTTATGCAATTTGAGTGCTGCCTTATCATTCTTTTTCACAGCTTTTATTTCTAGCTGTGACTACTCTCTTATATATTAATTTAATATTACATTATGACTGCTAGCACCAAAATTGATTTTGTTTATAACCAAGATAGAGTGCACACATTTCATTAATTAGTAAGTTAATACATTTATTATAGTGGCGGTGAGGTCCGGTCGGCAGATTAGGGGTTAATAATTGTAGGTAGGTGGAGGCGACGTTGGGGGAGGCAGATTAGGGGTTAATAAATATAATATAGGGGTCGGCGGTGTTAGGGGCAGCAGATTAGGGGTACATAGGGATAAGGTAGGTGGCGGCGGTGTGCGGTCGGCAGATTAGGGGTTAAAAAATTTTAATAGAGTGGCGGCGATGTGGGGGGGCCTCGGTTTAGGGGTACATAGGTAGTTTATGGGTGTTAGTGTACTTTAGAGCACAGTAGTTAAGAGCTTTATAAACCGGCGTTAGCCCAGAAAGCTCTTAACTACTGACTTTTTTCTGCGGCTGGAGTTTTGTCATTAGATTTCTAACGCTCACTTCAGCCAAGACTCTAAATACCAGCGTTAGAAAGATCCCATTGAAAAGATAGGATACGCAAATGGCGTAGGGGGATCTGCGGTATGGAAAAGTCGCGGCTGCAAAGTGAGCGTTAGACCCTTACCTACACGACTCTAAATACCAGCAGTAGCCCAAAACCAGCGTTAGGAGCCTCTAACGCTGGTTTTGACGGCTGACGCCAAACTCTAAATCTAGCCGTTAGTGTGTTGCACTTTCACAAGAAGAAATCACGCTCCACAAATAGCTGAATGCTGCTGGTGGCGGCAATATTTTTGTCATTCGTTTGATAATGAATAGTGCGAATGCATAAGGGCTAAAACCCCTAAACAGTCATACCTTTCCCTCACATGGTTAAAACCAACATGGTCGTGTTTATTTAATAAACCATTTAACTATGACTAGACTTATCTCGTAGTCATCTTCAAATGGTGGCGGCCAAAGGAGTCCCTATGATAGAACCCCAAACGGGAAGAGGGCGGGGCCAAAGGGTAGACTCTAGGGTGGACTACTTGGAGACTCCGCCCCTGCGGAATGGCTACAGACACCCTAGGGGCCTGAAGGTCAGCAGGCCCGCAGGGTGTGGTACCCCCAGGTCACGACCTAGGGACATTGCCACAGCCATTAGCTCGAACCACAGCCCCCTCAGGACTCTGCACCAAAAATTCAGGCCCCATCTTCCCGCCGAAAGAGGATACTTACAAAAGCTCCAACCTTAAAGGGACAGTATACACCAGAATTTTTATTGTTTAAAAAGATAGATAATCCCTTTATTACCCATTACCCAGTTTTGCATAACCAACACTGTTATATTAATACACTTTTTACCTTTGTGATTACCTTAAATCTAAGCCTCTGCAGACTGCCCCCTTATCTCAGTGCTTTTGACAGACATGTAGTTTAGTCAATCAGTGCAGACTCCTAAATAACTCCACGGGAGTGAGCACAATGTTATCTATATGACACACATGAACTAGTACTGTCTAACTGTAAAAAACTTTCAAAATGCCCTGAGCTAAGGGGCGGTTTTCAACGGTTTAGAAATCAGTTTGAGCCTAGCTAGGCTTAGCTTTTAAAAAATACCACCAAGGGAACAAAGCAAATTTAATGATAAAAGTCAATTGGAAAGTTGTTTAAAATTGCATGCCCTATCTGAATCATGAAACTTTAATTTTGGCTAGACTGTCCCTTTAAGGGTACCTAAGTGAGACGAGCATTACAACACGCCAGACTGGGAGAGCTAAAAACGAAAGGCCAGGGCTTACCAAGAAAAGTTCAACTAATTAAATCCCCGCCCCGGTACTAAAGCAATTCTTCAAGGCTGCCACCAACTGCACCTGCAACGAAAAGAACAAAACAAGGGAAGGGAGGGAGAGAAAATCGCCACGAAAGTCAACCCAGGAAAGAGGGAGAGAAAATGGCTACCCCAGCTTAAATAGGTCATTCTTGTTCCCACCCCCAAAACTGCAAAAATGTTTCACAAACCCTACATACACATTTCTGCCTATAGAGGTCTGGCACTTAAATAGCTCCAGGCTGACAAGCAGACCTACACTTTCATAAGGGCTAAAACCCCTAAACAGTCATACCTTACCCACACATAATAAAAAGAGACCACACACGAGAACTGGAGGTTAAGACCAACATGGTCGCATTTATTTAATAAACAATTTAACTATGACTAGACTTATCTTATAGTCATCTTCAAATGGTGGCGGCCAAAGGAGTCCCTATGATAGAACCCCAAACATGGAGAGGGCAGGGCCAAAGGGTAGACTCTAGTGCGGAGCTCTTGGAGACTCCGCCCCTGCAGAACGGCTACAGACACCCTCGGAAGGTCAGCAGGCCCGTGGGGTGTGGCACGGGGACATCGCCACACCCATTAGCTCAACCCACAGCCCCCTCAGGACTCTGCACCAAAAATTCAGGCCCCGTCCTCCTGCCACAAGAGACCACCCTCTATTAAACTAGAGGAAAGGACTCTTGCCACCACCAACTAAATCAACTAAAAAATCCTAAACGCTCATCAGTCAAATGTACCCCATCCGGGCGATACAAATGACGCTTATAAGCCGACAAATTGTTGTGGCGTACAACTAAACCTCCTGCGACCATGAGTGCCTTCCCCAGCTCCCGGCTGATCTTTTTTATAACCCTGTAGGCCGCTCTCGGGGACGGGAACGAACGCCAGCAAAGCCTTGCTACTATATTAGACCAACCTATATTAATACCCGGAAGAGAAGCATTCAACCACCTCACATCCGACTTCATTATGTTAATCAAATCTAGGCAGCTCCGGCCATGTCATGCCCCTGCGCCCGAGCAATCACAGCGAAACCCGGGATGGGGAAAAAACAAAATGTATGCTTACCTGATAAATTTCTTTCTTTCTGACACGGTGAGTCCACGGATCATCATCAATTACTGTTGGGAATATCACTCCTGGTCTGCAGGAGGAGGCAAAGAGCACAACAGCAACGCTGTTAAATATTACTCCCCTACCCACAATCCCCCAGTCATTCCACCAAAGGGAAAGGAGAGAAAGGAAGTAACACAAGGTGCAGAGATGCCTGAGGTTTATATAAAAAGAAAGTGTCTGAATACAGGGCGGGCCGTGGACTCACCGTGTCAAGAAATAAATAAATTTATCAGGTAAGCATAAAATCATCAATTACTGTTGGGAACCAATACCCAAGCCAGAGGACACAGATGATAAGGGAGGGACAAGACAGGAACCTAAACAGAAGGCACCACTGCTTGAAGAACCTTTCTCCCAAAAGAAGCCTCAGCTGAGGCAAAAGTATTGAATTTATAGAATTTGGAAAAAGTGTGCAAAGATGACCAAGTTCCAGCCTTGCAAATCTGTTCCACAGAAGCTTAATTTTTGAAGGCCCAGGAAGAAGAAACAGCCCTTGTGGAATGAGCTGTGATTTTCTCAGGAGGTTGCTGTCCAGCAGTCTCATATGCCAAGCGAATAACGCTCTTCAGCCAAAGGGAAAGTGAAGTAGCCGTAGCTTTCTGACCCTTGCATTTCCCAGAAAAGCAAACAAACAATGAAGAAGACTGACGAAAGTCCTTAGTTGCCTGCAAATAAAATTTTAGCACTTGCACAACATCCAGATTGTGTAACAAGCGTTCTTTGTGAGAAGAAGGATTAGGACACAAAGAAGGTACAACGATTTCATGATTAATATTCTTGACCGAAACAACCTTGGGCAGGAAACCAAACTTAGTACGCAGAACCACCTTATCAGAGTGAAATATAAGATAAGGGGAATCACACTGTAAAGCAGAGTTCAGAAACTCTCTGAGCAGAGGAAATAGCAACAAGAAGCAAAACTTTCCAAGATAATATCTTAATATCTAAAGAATGCATAGGCTCAAACTGAGCATGTTGTAAAACTTTAAGAACAAGGTTAAGATTCCATGGAGGAGTAACAGGTTTAAACACAGGCCGAATTCTAACCAAGGCCTGACAAAACAATTGCACGTCTGGCACATATGCCAAGCACTTCATTGAAAAAGGTTATCATCTCATGATGTTTTATACTTGAAACCTTAGAAATGTAACCACCTTAATTTTATCGTGAAGCTTCAACTGTGTTTATCAAGTATACCTGCATCTGTAGAGTCATCACAACTATTATGGTTTCTCTTGCACACCTTCAGAGCTAATGTCCTGCACCTTCTCCCTTTCCTGAACCTCTCATTCCATATACTCATACATTCAATTCTCTAGCTCTTAACCGGGCTTCACAACCTAGGCTAGATTTCCAGTTATTGACATATGGCAGTGTTCCCGTCAGGGGGGACCCTTATCCTACCCCTGGTACTTATTGTTACTCTTACCCCAATTTTAACTCACTCTGCGTCTGGGTTTGCCAACTCAGAGTAGCGTAGCCCCTGCTCACATTTTTATTCCCCTTTTATTATTTTATTTGTATTCATTTTTTTTTTCTACTCAGTTTTCCATAATAGGTCGTTGTCGAGGTGGAGGAAGGGTGGTTGAGGTGTATGCAATCTGATTATATCTGACTTCACTTCTCTTCACTTATCCTCTTCAAGCGTTTTTGTCCTCTCTTTTCTTCTGTTCCCTGCCCAATTGCTCCCTTTCCCTCCCCTCTCTTCTCCCTTCTTTTTTTTCCCTTAAAGATAAGATGAGAATCCTCAAACTTAATGCACAGGGATTGAACACCCCTACTAAATGGAGTCTTCTTTATAGATACCTGACCTCTCACCTAGTCGATATTGCATTTCTGCAAGAAACGCATTGGCTAGAGAATCTCCTGGTCCCTTTTAAGTCCTGCCTTTTCCCAGTATGCTTTGCTTACAACTTCCAAAGACGGGCAAGAGGAGCAGCTATTGTGATCAATAGAGAGATGGCTCATGAACCAATAAACATGGAGATCGACCCGTTGGGTCGCTATGTGATCTGTGTACCGTATCTGTCACCTTACTCAGATTGTCTATACATTAGTTTCCGTATATTCCTCGAATGTAAGCCAAGCCAGTTTCCTCAGGAAGTTACTGACCGCTATCACAAATGTGAAGCAAGATCGCTTATTAATAGGTGGTGACTTCAATGCGGTGTGGGACCCCACAATAGATAAGAAGATCCCAAGAGGGAAGCCTGGGATAGATAAGGATTCTACCACGCTATTGCAGTCTTTTCGCACGCTTGCCATGCAGTACAACCTTTATGATGTATGGAGAGCCCTGCATCCAGAAGGGCGAGATTATACTCACTTTTCTAAGCCGCATCTCTCGAATCAACTACATTTTGTGTGACTCCTGGACTCTGGATAGAGTCCATCAAGCCACTATTGCCCCCTGCATCTAGTCAGACCATGACTCAGTTCTTGTTGACCTTCAGCTTTCGGAGACGATGAAGGGACCTTCCCACTGGCGCTTACCAGACTATCTATTGAATACTATTCAAATCCCAGACATCCAAAGGGAAATCAAACAGTTCCTTGAGATTAATGACAATGGTGAAGTGTCTGATTTTTACAGTGTGGTCCTCTTTAAAAGCCTATCTGAGAGGTCAACAGAAGATATATTGAATTGTCTATTTTCTTTATTGCTATATGTTATTGTTTAAAACAAAAAATGATCAGTCAGTTTGATTATTGTATTGTCTGATAAAAGTTTAATAAAGCTGATTTAAAAAAAAAAAAGCCTATCTGAGAGGAATCTTCCTGAATCAGGCGGCTCAACTCTGACGACAGAATGGTGGCTCCCTAGCGCAGCTCTATTGTGGCCTCCGATTGCTACAGAAGCAGCTAAAGGGGTCACCTTCACAGGGTCTCTCCAAACAAGTACTAGAGTTAAAAACTAAAATTGCTGTTAGGGAATTGGAACAGGTTCAGAAAACCTCTATCATATGAAACAAAAATATTACCATAAGGGTAATAAACCTGACAGATTGCTGGCCGCCAAACTTCAGCAGCGCACTCAAGTGAATAGGATAGGGATGATCAAAGATAATGGACGGGTCTTCTACTCACTGAAAGAGATAGGAGAAGCTTTTGCCACATATTATATCAAAAATTATATGGCATAGCTGATCATGAGCCAGATAAAAATACTTCTCCTCATGACATAAAGAAATTTCTTGCTTCTCTGAATCTTCCCCAGGTCCCAAATGAGTCCAAGGACTGACTAACCACCCCCATTCAGCTTCAGGAAGTCAAAGATATGATCAAGAACCTTAAGTTGCATAAATCTCCAGGCCCTGATGGATTGATTCTCTGCCTTGTTCTATAAGAATTTTTTTCCAGAGATGGGGGGCAATTAGTAAATGTGTTTAACTTAGACCAAAAATTGGGCCATTTTCCGAAAGAATATTTGGAAGCCACGATCATCACCATACCCAAGTCGGGAAAAGACCCAATGCTATGTGCAAGTTATCGTCCCATCTCCCTAATAATTCTTGAAGTTAAAATCTTTGCCAAGATTTTGGCTAATAGACTGGCATCTGTTCTACCTGAAATCGTTCACTGGGATCAGGTAGGCTTTTTGCCCAAGAGACAAGGTTCAGACAACACCAGGAGTTTGCTAAATATTTTTATGGAAGCCGCAACCACGGAGACCCCACTAGTCACTCTGTCCTTAGACGCAGAGAAGGCCTTTGACAGGGTGAGTTGGGCCTATATGTGGGAAAGTAAGAGAGCCTTTGGCCTTCCTGAAGGCTTTGTTACTATGGTGCCTGCTCTGTATTCCAGTCCCTGTGCCACGGTGAGGGGGGTAGTATTTGCTTCTGACCCCTTCTATATTAGAAATGGGACAAGACAGGGTTGCCCCTTGTCCCCTATGCTGTTCACACTAGTCATAGAGAAAAAGAAAGAAACAGTGATTTTCCTTAAGTTGCACAAAATTTCATCTTAGTTTATTCCATAACAGGATCAAGAAAGAACACAACATTTCGGGGCCAATGCCCCTTAATCATGTGATAAAATAACACTCACAACACACCTGGTTGAATAGGCCTTCACCTTGGAGTTTAACCCTTACATTCTAAATAGCACCTTGATAGGTAAGTATAGCGCCATCTTGTGACAATGTGTGATAAGTGTTGAATAAGAAAAGCATTGTATCTTTTATTATGCTTTTTCTATTAGGCCTCATAGCTGTTTTTTAATTGGTAACACTTATCACACATTGTCACAAGAGGGCACTATACCTACCTATCAAGATGTTATTTAGAATGTAAGGGTTAAACTCCCAGGTGAAGGCCAATTTAACCAGGTGTGTTGTGAGTGTTATTTTATCACATGATTAAGGGGCATTGGCCCCGAAACGTTGTGTTCTTTCTTGATCCTGTTATAGAATAAACTAAGATGAAATTTAGTGCAACTTAAGGAGAATCTCAGTTTCTTTCTTTTTCTCATATATATTTGAGAGCTTGGCAGTTGCTCTCGGGTGTTCTCCTTATTAGGACAGTGTGTGCTGGACGCTTCTTTGTCTATTCACACTAGTCATAGAGCCGCTCGCGGAAAGAATTAGACAACACCCCGGTATATCAGGATTACTCCTACACGACACACACCATAAACTGGTGCTCTTCGCGGAAGATCTAATAATATTTTTAACTGACCTTAAGAGTTCAATGCCAGCACTATTTTACAACTTAAAAAAATGTGGGAATTTCACCTATCATAAAATTAACTATACTAAAACAGAGGCGTTTGCGATTGGTCTACCCCCCGCTGATGTGGAAGAATAAGCTAGACTTTATCATTTTAAATGGTCTACTAGTGGCCTGAGACACCTAGGAGTCTTCCTATCGCATGACCTGGAAACCACTCAATCGGCTAACTTGGACCCACTACTGAAGGAATTTAGCACCTTAGTATCTAAGTGGAGTTTCTCAGAGGTTTCGTGGTACGGCAGGGTCATGGCGGTTAAAACGACTTTGTTACCCAAAGTGACCTATTTTTACTAAATCTAATTTAGTACTAAATCTAATTCTAATTTAGTACTAAATCTAATTATATGGTAAAACCACTAAACCAATACAAGTAAGTTGTGAAATAAACACTATAAAAGGGTCTCCATTGTTTACAAATAATTTATTAGGAATTAATATATGTTAATAATAAGAGAAATATTTACAGATATATATACACATCTATTTTACAACAAAACAGTCCAAATAATGAATACAGGACAACTCTACCACAACCCTAATTTGTGCAACACTGCTGAAATAATCACAGAATTTTATCCCAAAGGAATATACTTAGCCAAATTCTCCAATGTGTCCAACATCAGCCATCCTTTCAGGAACAGGATAAGAAGAGAGAGATAGGTTTTGGTGTTCTAGTTTTTTATACCCCAATTCAATATGGAGTGGTTTAATGCCATTCAAAAGCTATTGGGAGTGTCCTTCTTAGACTAGGCCAAATAATTAATAATAAGAATTAACTACTTGAATATTCAATTTTAAAACCAGCTATGTGAATTGCCAGGGATAAAATCTGTGAGCTATATTTTAATAACAGCTAGATTAATATTCCAGTGATAAAATGTCACCACACCTTGAAGCTCCTACAGTTGCCAATTCGATGTGCAGGATTGTCGATCCCAAATCCCAAATGTACTATTACAAGGCAGCTATGCTGTCACACATAGCTTTGTGGGCTTTTGAGGAAGATCAGTCTAGATGGTGTCTAATTGAACAGGCCTAACTTCCGTGCAGGGTCAGGCTCTCTTACCTGATATGGATTCCGGATCACGCTCCTGTACTCATAGGTCTTCCTAATAAGATAATACTGACTTGCTTACGACATTGGAAACACCTTAGACATGAACAATTAATTGCTCCCCATCCTTCTCCAACCCATCATATCTTGGCTGTTCTGTTTTGCTTACCTGACTCACACCCAAGATGGTGAGAGAACTATGGCATACTTCATGTCAGAGATCTCTATCATGGAGATAAACTGATGACACTGACACAGACAGTAGAAAGACTAGCGATTCCTAAAAAGATGCATTTTGAATGCCTACGGTTACTTTCGCTGATGGCCTCTTGGGTTTCCTCTTTGTGGCTTGAAAAAGTCGACTCTTTGGGAACAGCGGTGGCTGTCTAGCAAACATCCACACAAACTCCTCTCTATTCACTATAAAACTATTCTTAATTCCCCAGCTTATAGTAAAACCCGGCAGGCGAAGGAGTGGGAGAGAGGCTGGGAATGAGAGTTCGAAGATTGGGGTTATGCTATTAGTTCCACAAAAACTACCATCAACTGTGCAACGCTCTATGAGCTTTATCTGAAGCTCCTCGTAAGATGGCATATGGTCACTTTCAAGATTTAAAAATGTTTCCCCACGCGATATAAGCTATGCTGGAGGGGATGTGGTGTGATTGGTTCACAACTAGATACTTGGTGGGCTTGCCCCAGGCTACATGTACTTTGGGACGAAGTCTCATGAAATCTGAGAGATTTTGGTTTACTACAGTCCTTACCTGCCCCAACGGCACTTTTACATTTGGGTCTAGGTGGGCTTCCCAAAGCAACCAAATATTTGATTATTTATGTTCTGCTGGCAACTAAACTGGCAATTGCACGTATGTGGCTAAAACAAGCTGCACCATCTTGGGTCCAGGTGGTTGATATTATCCAATACATTCGAAAAATGAAAAAAGAGTATTGCCTAAGTGTGGATGGACAATTAGCATTACATGCTGTTATCTGGGTGACATAGGACGAATGGCAGTGTGCGCTTAATAAGCATAACGAGTGAGATCCAGGAGGACTCAGCAGGTGGGAGGAAGGGATAACTTAAATCGATGATACCCATACTCACCTATCCTGACCTCTTGTTTCTTGTTCGCCTCTTTTAGTTCCTTGTCTTTGGACCCCGTGCGAAATTACCTTATCTCCATTTTTTTTTCTTCTCCCCAATCTTTTCCTATTCCTTTCTTTTTTCTCCGCCCTTCTGCCCAAGACACGGTCTACCCTTGAATATATAGTCTACAATTTGAAAACTGTTTACAGCACTAATCTTTCCTTATAGTGATATGTTGTCTAATAGGCTTTATCACTACTTTTTCATCTTGTTTTTGTTTTTTTTTGTTTTTGCCCCTTTCAATTTTACCGTGGAGAATCAACGTAAACACTCCTTTTACAACTGCCCCTTTTCACAGCTATACTGTATATACAACTAGTTTGCAATAATCGCACAGTTTATGTACAATATGAGAAGTCTCATTTATCTAGGCATCTCTCTTGGACCTACATCTGGTTTCCAACCCGTGTTACCCTCAACTGTTCACTAGCTCTTTAACTGACACTAGTATAGTAACACAGATAGGGGTCAGAAGTCACGTCTCCTATGATTGTTCATGCATTGTTTATTCTGCATGTTTCAAGGATAATATTGAGAAGTAAATATAATTTGAGAGATACTGATTACCATAGACAACTCTGAGTATCATATGCACCCTAGTCACCTAGTTTATAATATATTGACTTAGGTTGTGAGCGCTACACTATGGTTAAACATAAGATAGGGATTCATCAATCACAAGACTTCTAGGTTTTTTCCATGTTCGTTGATAAGAACCATGTATAACTCATTTTTATTATCATGTGTGCCTTTTATCAAATCAGCTCTTTTACCTGTAAACAAAAAACCTGCAAGGGTTTACGCCTTAATACTTTTTGCTCAGGGAGTTATGTGATTTTTTGAAAAAAAAAATGTCATGGCATCACCAAAGTAAGTGTTAACCAGAGTTTGAAAAACCACTTGCATACACATACTGTATACACAGACACACAAACACGCACATAAACAAACACATACACACACACATAGTGACTATTACTGCAATATACTGTATATACAGTATATATATATCTACACTATAATTGCTTTTGTAGCGCCTCCGTCAGTTGCGCACACATCCTCAAAGGAATGATGGCAGCGTGAGGCAACCAACAGAATGCTGCATCCAGGTTGTCACGGATATCAGGCTGCAAGGGTTAAACCCCTACCCCCTATAACCTTCCCACTGTTGTTATCTAGTCTAGAAGTGAAGTGTTTTTCTGTTAATTGTAAGAGTCATCCATTTGTCCTTTTGTAAGTCAGGATGTGATTAGAATCTGTTTAACTAACCATTGTCTGATGTTTGTCTCATTGTATAATATTTTGTTTCTATTTGTGTAGTAACTACCACATGTTGGAAATGTCTAAAAGCTGTGTTTTCTGTGCAATAAACCCCTACCCCCTATAACCTTCCCCCTTTTGTTATCTAGTCTATGTGTAAAGTGTCTTTCTGTTAATTGTATGAGTCATCCATTTGTCCTTTTGTAAGTCAGGATGTGATTAGAATCTGTTTAACTAACCATTGTCTGATGTTTGTCTCATTGTATAATATTTTGTTTCTATTTGTGTAGTCACTAAATCCCCATGTGTTGGAAATGTATAAAAGCTGTGTTTTCTGTGCAATAAATCAGTTCTTGCTTCACCTGAAGGCTAGTCTGTCTAGTTATTTGGGTGAGCTCCAGCTAAAATCACTTTCCTGGGCTACATAGCAGCCTGTTCCAGGCAAAGGAAGGACCCTCTGGCAGAGCTACTCAGTCGGGGTAGCTGGAGTCTGCCACAGGGTGGGACCCTGAGTACTGGTGCTGTCGGGCATCAGGGGTGGCTACAGACTGTGGTCACTTGCCAGCTACTTAGCTGCAGTCGGCAGGGAGGAAGCAGGACCCGTTTGGCGGAGCTACCCAGCCGGGGTAGTCGGGGTATCCGTCACACAGGTGGATTCCGAAATTGGCAGGGTGGTGAAAGAATCTACCGCAGGTGGATTCTTTTACCACCCTGCCATTTTCGGAATCCACCGGGATGCAGAAGGTGGATTCTTTCACCACCCTGCCATTTTCTGAATCCACCGGGATGCAGCAAAGGCAAACGGAGCATTACAAAAAAAAATAACCGGCCGCAATAAGTATTTAAAAAACAACAACAACCGCCTGTACGAACTATTAAGAAAAAAATAAACTAACCGTCCACACAAAGTATTAAGAAAAAAAAAATACCCAATAAAATTATTAACCCCTAAATTCGCCAACTACAACATCGCAAACTACCTAATACACATCTATTAACCCCTAATCCGCCAACCCCCACAACGCATTAAACCTAATTTACCTATTAACTCCTAAACCGCCAACCCCCACAACGCAAAAAACTAATTTAATGACTAAGCCCCCTAACCTAACACCCCCTAAATTAACCCCTTAATTACATAAAAAAAAATTACATTACAATTAAAATAAAAAAATAAAAAATTACATTACATTAATCTCAAATTACAGAACATAAAAAAGGCTGACATTACAAAAAATAATAAACAACACTATTAAAAAAAAAAAAATTAAACCTAATCCCAATGAAAATAAAAAAGCCCCCCCCAAAATAAAAACACAGCCTAATCTAAGAACAAACTACGAATAAAATGAAGCTCGTGATATCAGTATAAAATCAACTTAGTTTATTGTTGAAACACAATGCGTTTCCCGGTCCTCCGACCATTTCATCAGGTGTATCAATGAGTGTTTCAACAATAAACTAAGTTGATTTTATACTGATATCACGAGCTTCATTTTATTCATCCTTTTACTGGGTACATTTGCTGATACTTATACTGATACCGCAATACGGTGATCCAGGACTGACGACTACGAGACTGTCGCTAACAACTCTTGCTGAGAGGAAAGCTCGCTGGACAGCTTTAATAGTTCAGCCGGTACCTGTGGCACTTCTCAAGTGCTTTGGATCTCGTAAGTTCACATTTGACTTGTGCGTGATTTTATTACCCCATTGATAGAGCACTATTGTGGCGCCTTCTTCTCTGCTTTTTCCACTATCCCTTAATAGAATCTCACTATCTTTACCATCTGTTGTAAAGACTGAACAAAAGTAATCATTTAAACAGTTTGCTATTTGTTTATATTTTTCACTACTCTATCCTCATTCTTAAGTCTAACTATCCCACTGTTAGTTTTTCTCTTTTCACTGATATATCTAAAGAAGGTTTTGTCACTGTTTTTTACAGATTGTGCTATTTTCTCTTCTGCATCAGCTTTAGCCTTTCTGATTAACTGCTTTGTCATCTTTTGATGGGTTCTCCATTTTTCTTTATCCTCTTCTGAGCCAGTGAGTTTGAATTTTTTATAGACTGACTTTTTTGTCTTAACTGCATGTGCTACTTCTCTTGAAAACCATATTGGTTTTCTTTTTCTTTTACAAACAAGCCTAATACAGTGTTTAGTTGCATCTAGAATAGCATTTTTAAAATATTCCCACTGTTCTTGTACTCCTGTAATCTGTGCCATCAATTTTAGGTATTCATCTAGGTATCTGCCCATGTAAGAAAAATCAGTTGATCTAAAGTCTAACTGCTAGATTACGAGATTTTGTCGGCAAGGCTTGCGGGTCTAACACTCCTTTTTTTTCCACCGCTCCCTTAAGCCAACGCTGGTATTACAGGTTTTTTAAAACCTGGCGTTAGCCGCAAAAAGGTGAGCATAGCGCAAAATTTAGCTCCACATCTCACCTCAATACCAGCGTTGCTTATGGTAGCGGTAAGTTGGCTAAACATGCTCGTGCAAGATTTCCCCATAGGAAAAAATGGGGCTGAGCTGGGTGAAAAATACCTAACACCTGCAAAAAGGAAGCGTTCAGCTCCTAACGCAGCCCCATTGTTTCCTATGGGGTAATAAAAAATATGCCTACACCTAACACCCTAACATGAACCCCGAGTCTAAACACCCCTAATCTTACACTTATTAACCCCTAATCTGCCACCCCCGACATCGTCGCCACCTGCATTATACTATTAACCCCTAATCTTCCGCTCCGGACACCGCCGCCACCTACATTATACTTATAAACCCCTAATCTGCTGCTCCCAACATTGTCGCCACCTACATTATAGTTATTAACCCCTAATCTGCCCCCCCCAACATCGCCACAACCTACCTACAATTATTAACCCCTAATCTGCCGCCGCCAACGTCGCCGCCACTATAATAAAGTTATTAACCCCTAAACCTAAGTCTAACCCTAACACCCCCCTAATTTAAATATAATTTAAATAAATCTAAATAAAATAACTACAATTAAATAAATTGTTCCTATTTAAAAATAAATACTTACCTATAAAAAAAAACCTAAGATAGCTACAATATAACTAATAATTACCTGTAAAATAAATCCTAACCTAAGTTACAATTACACCTAACACTACACTATCATTAAACTAATTACCTAAACTACCTACAATTAATTACAATTAAATTAAATAAACTAAAGTACGGAAAAAAACAAACACTAAATTACAGGAAAAAAAAAAAAGAATTACAAGAATTTTAAACTAATTACACCTAATCTAATCCCCCTAATAAAATAAAAAAGCCCCCCAAAATAATAAAATTTCCCTACCCTATACTAAATTACAAATAGCCCTTAAAAGAGCCTTTTGCGGGGCATTGCCCCAAAGTAATCAGCTCTTTTACCTGTAAAAGAAAAATACAATACCCCCCAACATTAAAACCCACCACCCACACACCCCTACTGTAAAACCCACCCAATCCCCCCCCCTTAAAAAAACCTAACACTAACCCCCTGAAGATCACCCTACCTTGAGCCGTCTTCACCCAGCCGGGCACAAGTGGTCCTCCATACGACAGAAGTCTTCATCCGATCGGGGCAGAAGAGGTCCTCCAGACGGCAGAAGCCATCATCCAGGCGGCATCTTCTATCTTCATCCTTCTGGAGCGGAGCGGGTCCATCTTTAATCCAGCCGACACGGAGCCATCCTCTTCAAACGATGTCCTAACGAAGAATGAAGGTTCCTTTAAATGACGTCATCCATGATGGCGCCCCTTGAATTCCGATTGGCTGATAGGATTCTATCAGCCAATCGGAATTAAGGTAGGAAAAATCCTATTGGCTGATTGGATCAGCCAATAGGATTGAGCTTGCATTCTATTGGCTGATTAGATTAGGTGTAATTAGTTTAAAATTCTTGTAATTCTTTTTTTTTCTGTAATTTAGTGTTTTTTTCCCCCCGTAGTTTATTTAATTTAATTGTAATTAATTGTAGGTAGTTTAAGTAATTAGTTTAATGATACTGTAGTGTTAGGTGTAATTGTAACTTAGGTTAGGATTTGTTCTACAGGTAATTTTGTACTTATTTTAGCTAGGTAGTTATTAAATAGTTAATAACTATTTAATAACTATTGTACCTAGTTAAAATAAATACAAAGTTGCCTGTAAAATAAATATAAACCCTAAGATAGCAACAAATGTAACTATTAGTTATATTGTAGCTAGCTTAGGGTTTATTTTATCGGTAAGTATTTAGTTTTAAATAGGAATAATTTATTTAATTATGTTAAATTTATTTCTTTAAACCATACAGACTGATGATCACTAGAGCCTAAGTTCTCACCCACAGACCCTCAGATACTATATCACTGTTTGTAAGTACTAAATCTAATATAGTTCCTTTACTTGTTGGTTCTTTTACTGGTTGACAACAGAGGGGTTTTTGGTTACGCACACCACAAAAGGACTGTTTAAACTTAACACACATATTGTGGGAGTGTTACCAAAGTGACCAAAATAATTACAAAACAACAAAAGATATTTTGGTGCACATCCAACCACTTAAGTCCACTCTTTCATGGCATATTAATATATGCTTCTGTCTGCCAAATATACTTACATAGCTTCTAATAAGATTGGGATAAATATCTTGCAATAATATGAGCTTATATTTGTGCTGCAAAAACAAATATACTTCTATCTGCTAAATATATTTACATAGTTCAAATAAAATTGAGATTAACATCTTGCAATAGTATTGACTTATATTTATGCTGCAAAAAATTTTTTGCTTTTTAAAAAATGCCTTTAAATGAAATGGGATCTTAGTCACACAATATGATCATATTCTGCTAAGCCAGTCTACCACTTACAAGGTGTCCCACATCAGACCGGTCCTATACTAACCAGTTTACACACTGCAGCAAGTCATGTCTACACAGTGTGAAACTTTCTAGCTTATTGAGTATATTTATCAGGAACACACCTGGGCTGGGTGGCGTGCAGTAACCAAAGGGGAGGGATTTGGTCAGCTCCCTATTTAAGAAATACAACAGAGGGGTTTTTGGTTACGCACACCACAAAAGGACTGTTTAAACTTAACACACATATTGTGGGAGTGCTACCAAAGTGACCAAAATAATTACAAAACAACAAAAGATATTTTGGTGCACATCCAACCACTTAAGTCCACTCTTTCATGGCATATTAGTATATGCTTCTGTCTGCCAAATATACTTACATAGCTTCTAATAAGATTGGGATAAACATCTCGCAATAATATGAGCTTATATTTGTGCTGCAAAAACAAATATACTTCTATCTGCTAAATATATTTACATAGTTCAAATAAAATTGAGATTAACATCTTGCAATAGTATTGACTTATATTTATGCTGCAAAAATTTTTTTGCTTTTTAAAAAATGCCTTTAAATGAAATGGGATCTTAGTCACACAATATGATCATATTCTGCTAAGCCAGTCTACCACTTACAAGGTGTCCCACATCAGACCGGTCCTATACTAACCAGTTTACACACTGCAGCAAGTCATGTCTACACAGTGTGAAACTTTCTAGCTTATTGAGTATATTTATCAGGAACACACCTGGGCTGGGTGGCGTGCAGTAACCAAAGGGGAGGGATTTGGTCAGCTCCCTATTTAAGAAATACAACAGAGGGTTTTTTGGTTACGCACACCACAAAAGGACTGTTTAAACTTAACACACATATTGTGGGAGTGCTACCAAAGTGACCAAAATAATTACAAAACAACAAAAGATATTTTGGTGCACATCCAACCACTTAAGTCCACTCTTTCATGGCATATTAGTATATGCTTCTGTCTGCCAAATATACTTACATAGCTTCTAATAAGATTGGGATAAACATCTCGCAATAATATGAGCTTATATTTGTGCTGCAAAAACAAATATACTTCTATCTGCTAAATATATTTACATAGTTCAAATAAAATTGAGATTAACATCTTGCAATAGTATTGACTTATATTTATGCTGCAAAAATTTTTTTGCTTTTTAAAAAATGCCTTTAAATGAAATGGGATCTTAGTCACACAATATGATCATATTCTGCTAAGCCAGTCTACCACTTACAAGGTGTCCCACATCAGACCGGTCCTATACTAACCAGTTTACACACTGCAGCAAGTCATGTTTACACACTGTGTAGACATGACTTGCTGCAGTGTGTAAACTGGTTAGTATAGGACCGGTCTGATGTGGGACACCTTGTAAGTGGTAGACTGGCTTAGCAGAATATGATCATATTGTGTGACTAAGATCCCATTTCATTTAAAGGCATTTTTTAAAAAGCAAAAAAATTTTTGCAGCATAAATATAAGTCAATACTATTGCAAGATGTTAATCTCAATTTTATTTGAACTATGTAAATATATTTAGCAGATAGAAGTATATTTGTTTTTGCAGCACAAATATAAGCTCATATTATTGCGAGATGTTTATCCCAATCTTATTAGAAGCTATGTAAGTATATTTGGCAGACAGAAGCATATACTAATATGCCATGAAAGAGTGGACTTAAGTGGTTGGATGTGCACCAAAATATCTTTTGTTGTCTTTTACTGGTTGCTCAAGAGATTCCCCTTGTAAAGATTCCAGGATATATTTACTTCTAGTTCATTTGGCAACAGGTACTTCCCAGTTTACATCAGGCATATTAAAGTCCCCCACTACTATAACATTGCCCTTCATTGTAATTCTGACTATTTCATCAATGAATAAATTGTCTGATGCTTCATCCTGTAATGGTGGTCTATATACTACTCCTATTCTAAACACCTGTTTCTATAGTTACCCAAACACTTTCTACATTGTCATTTTTTTCTACAATTTCAGTTACTTTAATATTGTCTTTCACTCCGCCCCCTTTTTTCCCTACTCTATTTTTTTTAAACAAGATGTAACCAGGTATGACTGTTTCCCAGTCGTGAGAGTCATTGTACCATGTCTCTGTTATAGCTACTAAATCCAATTTATCTTGAATCATTATTGCAGTAAGTGCAGGTAATTTACTTACTAAACTGTGAGCATTTGTGCACATTGCACGTAGAATATTTCTAGAATTCTCAAATCCTTTTGCATGGTCAATACAACCCCTGCCTACATTATTCAAAGTCTTATTCCTAAAAGTAATGTTTTTTTTCTTAAATGAACAAAAATCTAAAATATGAATAATATAAAATTATTATAAATAAAAGAATATTAGAGATTGAACGCCATAATGTAAAATATGTAACGTCTTCTAAAGGCCACCAGATTATTGTAGAACCGTGTCACTAAGCACACAGTAGCTTAACACAGCTCCATAGCATGACAAATCTCCACATTTATGGACACATAGCTCTGTTCTAACGGAGAAGCAAAAGGAGGGGGTGTCACATGCTCTGCTCAGAACATCGCTCCGTTCGGAAGAAAATGGAGCTTATCCGCCATACAGAGAGAAGAAGAGGGCGGGAACAAACATAGCCCATAGAAAGAGCACGCAACTAAACTAAACTGCGCGTCTCACACTGCCTAAAGGAAATTCAGCAAACACTTGCTAAAAAAACAAAACCTAAGTGCTTATTCCCTTTACTCGTATTCATGCTATGTCAGACCTCTAGGACAAGCAAAAACAAATATGTGCCATTCTTATGAAAGATATATAAAAAAAAAAAAAAAAGTACGTACTGTCAGAACCTCTAGGACTCTGATGTCTATGCTAGGAGCCTGTCTGTTTACTGTCAAAGTGCTTCACCCTATGCTATTTCAGCTATTCGATTACTAGAGAATAATTTACCTCTATACAAACATAGCCACATAAAATTCAACTTGCCCATTAATAAAATAAATGTCGAGATAAAGTACAAGGACAAAAACAAGTCAGGGATACTTCCAAAAAGTATTAACCCCTAGGCTCCTTAAGTCACAATAAGTGCCTGAGTCCTGCCTAAGATATCCTGACTCAGGATATATATGTCCCAGCATAATGCAGTATAAAAACTTTTCAGAAGTGCATGTCCCCCAAACATAGAAGACCAAGCACTTACCCGCATCTAGCCGTCTGGCAGGAGGACAGCTCACCCGGCATGAGAGGATGCCGCTCCTCACAGAGACCTGTGAAACAAAGAAAGAAACAGAGTAAACCTACTCAGGCTTTCTATACCAGGGCAGCAACATGTTAGGAAAACTCAGCCAGACCCACCTCACAAGTTCCTAACTGCTTTAAAGCCACCACTGGCCTACTGAAGAGACTGACGTGGAGTATGGCTAACCCCAGACTGAGATGGAAGATCAGAGCAAGCCTGCCCTGACTTCAAAACAAAAAAATTGTGATAGAAGAATCTTTTTTTTTTTTTTTTTTTTTTTGTTTAATATTTTTTTATTGAAGAATAAGCTTACAAAAACAGTGATACCACCATAAACATACAGGGCAAATGTGGTAAGGATCAAACATATTAGTGGTATATAAAAGGTCATACACTACATATTGCAATGTACTCACGCCCCCAGAACTAAGCTGAGTCGCAAGTTTACAAACATACTTGTTGAAACATTTTATAGAAATAATGTATTAGAGCGGTGAGATGTTTATACCAGATAAGAGAAAGGATAGAAAAGTAAGGGGGAAGAATGGGAGAGGGGAGAAAAAAAAAAAAGAGGGAATGGGGTATGCACAGGGAAGAACCCTAACCTTACAGCACTTCTCCTGAGTCAAGGAGCTTTATATCGAACCATGCCAGATTGCTAGCAAAAGTTCGTATTTATCCAACATGTGGTTTTTGAGATAATGGTATCTTTCCAGAAGCAACAACTCTTCCACCTGAAGGCGCCACTCCCCCATATTGGGGATCGAGCGGGTCTTCCACTTTCTTGGAATTAGTCTCTTTGCACTAGTAATCATAATTAGCAAAAGGGCCAGATGGGCCTGACTTTGAATTTTAGGCAATCTCAGGAAGAGGAGGATCTCCGGGTTAACCGGGATATGGGAGTGAAGGATCTCGGACATTTTGAGGATGCCCTCTGACCAAAAGGCTGTTAATGTGGGGCGTGATAGAAGAATCTTTATTAGACACCTAATTACTTCATCTCCTCCTTGCACTAGAGGCAAAGAGAATGACTGGGGTTGTGGGAAGGGAAGTGATACTTTACAGCTTTGCTGTGGTGCTCTTTGCCTCCTCCTGCTGGACAGGAGTGATATTCCCAACAGTAATTAATGATTCAGTGGACTCACCGTGTCTTAAGAAAGAAATCCAATTTTTGGAAAATAATTTTGTTACGAATTTTGACGCACCTTAACAATACAATTTTTTCCTGGATATTTTTGTGTTAATTTAATAATTCGTTTTCTAAGATTTTTAAAATATTAAGTTTATTTTGCACTTTTGTAATGTATGCATCTACTTACCATACATGACTTCAGTATACACCTCTTAGCCCTGTTTTAATTGTAAAAAGTGGCTTTAGATCATTCAACCAGAAAAATAGAAGTATTGGCCGGCATTCTTTAATAATCTCGCCAGCCCAGAGACCCTTAGATCATCAGGCCCTTAGTTGCTACCATTACACTTCACCAAGAACTGGACAGAGGACATGCAGCCTAATCTATGATAGACCGATCCTTGCCCCCCAATGGCTTTAATATGTTTACATGACTTGGAATGGAAACACAGTTTGAAGTTTATCCTTACAATGTCTTAACTCTTTAAAGGGCGCTGTTCTCTGCAACTTTAGCCTCACTTGCACTAGATAGGTGTAGCTGTGACCCTCAGAGAATGACTACTTCTTAAACATTATTTTAACTTTATTTTTTTACTTTAAAGTCATATGCATAGTTGCCATCTTATACGCTGTCCTCTTATTTATAATACTGTGTAAATTCAAATATTACTTCAAGGGACAGTCTACTCCAGAATTTTGATTAAAAAAAATAGATAATTCCATTATTACCAATTCATTCCCCAGTTTTGCATAACCAACACTGTTATATTAATATACATTTTACCTCTGTGATTACTTTGTATTTAAGCCTCGGCTGACTGCCCCCTTATTTCAGTTCTCTTGACAGACTTGCATTTGAGCCAATCAGTGCCCTCTCATAAGAAACTCCACGGGTGTAAGCACAATGTTATCTATATGGCACACATGAACTAACACCCTCTAGCTGTGAAAAACTGTAAAAATTAATGCAGATAAGAGGCGGCCTTCAAGAACTTAGAAATTAGCACATGAGCCTTCCTAGGTTTAGCTTTCAACAAAGTATACCAAGAGAACAAATCAAATTTGATGATAAAAGTAAATTGGAAAGTTGTTTAAAATGACATGCCCTATCTGAATCATGAAAGTTTAATTCTGACTAGACTGTCCCTTTAACTCCTTCACTGCCGGGACATTCAGAGAAAAACTTGCCCAATACACAGGAAAATTTTCAGCATTTTTGCTATCACTCCATTTAAACAGAAATATAGCCTTGTTTTTTATTTACCTGTCACAACTATATAAATATTTTAAGTAGGCAACCCAATGTATTGATCTAGGCTCATTTTGGTATATTTCATGCCACCATTTTACCGCCAAATGCAATCAAATTAAAAAAAAATGGTTAATTTTTTCACAAACTTTGCATTTCTCACTGAAATTATTTACATACTGCTTGTGCAATCATGGCACCAATGGTTATAAAAGTTCTCTGGGATCCTCTTTGTTCAGAAATAGCAGACATATGTAGCTTTCCCATTTCTTTTCAGTAATTAGAAGGCCACTAATTGCAGCTGCACACCACACTTCTATTATTCCCTGTGTTCTATCATAATCTGTGCCCTGTATATATATATATATATATATACACATGTGACAAGTGATTAAACTGTGTCATATATATATATATCTATATTATATGCACTTTTAATTTGTTTCACAGTATTCAGTCAATTTCAACTGAGCATGCGCGCATCTCGTAGCGGGGGCAGCAAAATCAGACACAACTTCCTTGTCAAAATCTGGTACCTCTGACTGCGCATGCTCTGTATTACGTAATCGCACTCAACATATGTTAAAAAGTAATATGTGTAATGCAATTATGCAAATCAGCAACATGCGCACTCAGAGGCAGCAGATTCTGACAAGGAAGTTGTGTCAGATTTTGCTGTTCCTGCTACGAGATGCACACATGCTCAGTTGAAATTGGCTGTGAATACTGTGAAACAAATTAAAAGTGCATATAACATATATATATTTATATATATATACAAAACACAAAAGGGGACAGCACTCTCATATATATATATATATATATATATATATATACACAGGACACAGTTCAATCACTTGTCACATATATATATATATATATATATATATATATACTTTGGGTTTTGGCGTGGCGCCTGAATAGGAGACTTGGAGAACGGGTCACTATGAGAGATCCTATATGTGGCTACTATTATGGGTATCTCACTTCCTCCTTAGTGAAAAAAAAGTTTTCGTTGACTGCAAAAGGGTGTTTATAACAGCGCCTTTAAAGTGGAAATCCTCATGTGCATGTAGGAATACAAATATACCCAAATGAGTGAAACAATGAATAGTATCAAATAATAGCGAAAATGATCCGCTCACCTGTTAAGACTACATGGGTAAGTGGTCAGCGATGTGATGTAGTACTCCCAGCCGAATCCTATTCTCTTCTCTGGAGGAATTGTTCCCCTTATATGCCCAGTGAAAAGCCGACTAGAAAAAGTTGTGTGGGACACCCCTTCTGTTACTACTCTGTATGTGTGGACAGAGCGTCGATTGAGGGGGGTATTCCTCTTTATTCTAGAGCATGAAATAGATGGCTAAAATGAAAAAACTTTTATTTCGGTTTGTATAATTAAAATTGGTGGATTAAAAATTAATCAAAAATTCATAAAAAATGAATAGAAAGGCTAAAATTCATGGAAATGTTAAAAAATACATGTAAATGCTTAAAAAATATATACTTAAAATCCGTAGCAAGTAACTGGCGATTCCTGTTACATATGTGCTAAAGTGCTAATTTGCCAAGTGCAAATAAACAAATACTAATAAACAAATGTGCTAGAACAAGTGCTGAACATTGTTACTAAGTACTGTTTAGAAAACCGCTGGCGTGTGAACGCCTAGCGTTGTGTCGTGTATCCAGATATGACGTCGAAACGTGCTTCACATGTCTTTACGCGTTTCGTGAGCGTCTCAGCTCACTTCATCAGAGGGATAATCCAACCTGCTAAAGTTAGCAGTTCAAAGTATAGAGATATTTCTAACTAAAATGTACATTTATATAATGACTGTTTATATACTTCAGTTTCATATTGAGTAACTAAATGACATGTGGTAGGCTAGAAGTACTAGGTGCTGATCTCTTCTAGAATCTCTAGTTTGTTAGATAACATAGGCTATCATGTTTTCTTGTGTTCTAGAAAAAGACATTAAGATTTTCTTTCACTATTATATTAGTTATATTTAATATGATCTGCAATTCCAGGTCCCTCATTGTACTTTACAAGATTGTGAAACATGCTAGATAAGTGCAGCTCAGCTTGGAGTATAATGTACAACTTAAATGCTCTTATATTACTTTAGGTAAACTCCAATTAGCTCTAGAACTTTGTGACCATTGAATCCAGGTTGATAACCTATAAATTGTGATTAATATACTTATAGTTTTCTCAAGGGACCATGAAAGTAGTTGATACATAGCAACAGACTAACTCTATACCACAAAAAAAAAATTATGCTTACCTGATAAATTCCTTTCTTTCCGGATATGGTGAGTCCACGGCTTGAGTAATTAATGTTGGGAATATCTCTCCTGGCCAGCAGGAGGAGGCAAAGAGCACCACAGTTAAACTGCTAAGTATCACTCCCTTACCCACAACCCCCACTCATTCGACCAAAAGGAAATGGAGAAAAAGGAGCAACACAAGGTGTAGAGATGCCTGAGGTTATAGTCAAAAGAACAACTGTCTTAAAATAAAGGGTGGGGCCGTGGACTCACCAAATCCGGAAATAAATAAATTTAGCAGGTAAGCATAAATTTTGTTTTTCTTTCCAAAAATATGGTGAGTCCATGGCTTGAGTAATTACTGTTGGGAACCAATACCCAAGCTAGAGGACACGGATAAGTAGGGAGGGACAAGACAGGCAATCCTAAACAGAAGGCACCACCGCTTGAAGAAGCTTTATCCCAAAAGAAGCCTCAGCCGAGGCAAAAGTATAACATTTGGAAAATTTGGAAAAAGTATGTAGAGAAAACCAAATTGCAGCCTTGCACATTTGTTCCACAGAAGCTTAATTTTTGAAAGCCCAAGAAGAGGAAACAGCTCTTGTGGAATGAGCCATAATTCACTCAGGAGGCTGCTGTCCATCAGTCTCATAAGCCAAAGAATTACACTTCGTAACTAAAAAGAAAGAGTAGTAGCAGTAGCTTTCTGACCTTTACGTTTCCCAGAGAAACAGACAAAGAGGGCAGAGGACTGGCGAAATTCCTTAGTCGCCTGTAAGTAGAATTTAAGAGTATGTACAACATCCAAATTGCGAGCCTGAATCATGGTCTCAATGATCGGCTCAGAAAAACCACACTTATACAGAATTAAGTGTTTAATCTCCAAGCAGTCAGCTTCAGAGAAACGAGATTTGGATAAAGGAAGGGACCCTGAATCAGGAGGTCCTTCCTCAGAGGTAGTCTCTAAGGTGGGAGAGATGACATCTCCACTAGGTCTGCAAACCAGATCCTGCGAGGCCACGCAAGAGCTATTAGAATCACCGACGCCCTCTCCTGTTTGATACCAGCAATGACTCGTGGAAGGAGAGCAAACGGAGGAAACAGGTATGCCAACCTGAAAACCCAAGGAACTGCCAGAGCATATATCAGAATGATCTGCGGATAACTTGACCTTGAACCATACCTTGGAAGCTTGGCGTTCTGACGGGACATCATCAGATCTAACTCCGGCACCCCCCATTTGAGGACTAAGCTGGAAAACACCTCTGGATGTAGTGAAAAGTCTGTCTGCTCAGAAAATCAACTTCCCAGTTGTCTACTCCTGGAATGTGGATGGCAGATTATTATTATTATCATTTATTTGTATAGCGCCGCCAAATTCCGTAGCGCTGGGTACAGTGATAGGGGTATACAATGACAAAGATTTGTGATAAAATACAAAACATAACAAAACTAAACAAATCTAGTACAGGAGGAAGAGGGCCCTGCTCCGGAGGGCTCACAGTCTATAGGTTTAGGGTGCAGAGACATAAGGTTGGGGTAGCTTGTTACATCGGTTGTATTTGCAGCAGTGAGTCAGGCAGTTCATGTACATGTATTAGTTTGGTTCGGATGCAGGATAGAGGAGAGATGGTAAGCCTCTCTGAATAGGTGAGTTTTCAAGGAGCGTCTGAAGCTATACAAGGTTGGAGACAGTCTTATGGAGCGGGGTAGAGAGTTCCAGAGGACAGGAGCAGCATGTGTGAATTCTTGGAGGCGGGAGTGGGACGTAGAGATAACAGGAGTGTAGAGACGTAGGTCCAAGGTTGATCGAAGAGGACGGGATGGGGAATATTTCATGATGAGAGAGGAAATATAGTTGGGAGTTAGACTGTTGAGTGCTTTGTAAGTTAGGGTTAATACTTCTGGAGTGTATGGGGAGCCAGTGTAGAGATTGGCAGAGCGGAGCAGCTGATGTAGATCGTCGACTTAGGTGGATGAGTCTAGCAGAAGCATTCATAATAGATTGGAGGGAGGAGAGGCGGTGTTTTGGAAGGCCATTTAGGAGTAGATTGCAATAATTAATGCGTGACAAAATGAGGGAATGAATAAGTATTTTTGTAGTTTTTTGAGTAAAGAAGGGACGAATTTTGGAAATGTTGCGTAGGTGTGAACGGCAGGATTTGGTAAGCGCTTGTATATGTGGGTTGAATATGCATTCTGAGTCTAGTGTGACCCCAAGACAGCGGACCTGTGGTGAGGTGTTGAGAATATAGTCTCCAACCATCAGATAAATGTCAGGTGTTGGATGTCTCGAAGAGGGGGATAAGAAGCAGCTCAGTTTTGGACAGATTGAGTTGGAGGTAGCGTGAAGACATCCAAGAGGAAATTGCAGAGAGGCAGTCAGAAATCTGGTTGAGTAAAGAGGGAGAGATATCAGGAGAGGAAAGATAGATTTGGGTATCATCAGCATATAAGTGGTACTGGAATCTAAAAGGAGGCTATACGTTTTCCAAGGCAGGATGTATAGAGAGAGAAAAGTAAGGGGCTCAAGACAGAGCCTTGTGGTACTCCAACTGAGAGAGGCATAGGATCACAAGATATGTTGTTAAAGGAAACTGAAAACGAGCGGTTTGACAGATATGTAGCAGGTAGAGTAAGAGAGAAAGTTAGTAGATGGTGGTCAGAGAGAGGAAAGGGGAGGTTAAGGGAGTTGGAAACAGCACAGAGATTTGTGAAGACCAGGTCTATGGAGTTGCCTTCACAGTGTGTTTGAGATGTTGTCCACTGGGACAGGCCTAAAGAGGTGGTAAGTGATAGAAGTTTAGAAGCAGCAGGCGTGTTAGGCTTATTAAGGGGTATGTTGAAGTCTGTGTGGAGACAGGAGAATTCCTACTCCTCCTCCTTGTTTGTCTACAGGACCGGGAGTGTGACTGAAGTGCAGGCCGCCATAGGACAGAGAGGCTAGAGCAGTTGTGTTAGAGGAGAAAAGCCAAGTTTCAGTGAGGGCTAACAGGTTAAGTGAACGTGAAATAAATAGGTTGTGAATAGATGTAAGCTTATTGCATACCGAGCGTGCATTCCAAAGAGCACACGAGAATTGGGGTGTACTAATAGAGGTGCAGTTAATGAGGTTTAGAGGGTTACGTGTGCAAGGTGTATGAGGTGTCATTTGGGGTAGTGATCTGAGGGAAGCAGAGGGTGGACCTGAGTTAGGGGAGACATCCCCAGCTGCAAGAAGAAGAAAGATGGTGAGCGAAAGGAGATGAGAATGTGTCTTATGTGAGTGTTTAAGTTTAGGATCAGTGAAGCATGGCTGGCTGAGGGATGTAGATAGGAATAGAGTTCATGTGTGTTGTAGAGAGGGGAAGGTAGAAGAGAAGGAGAAATATGAATGTTCTGAGTGCTGTTTGTGAATGGAATAGCTGTGACTTTAAGGAGAAGGGAGGAAAAGGTTAATAAAGATATTAGAAAGTGTAGCATGTTTGCATTTAATTGTGAAATTTGAAAAGTACTTATCTCTGTTGTCCACTCCTTTGTTTAACTCCGTTGTTATAACTCTCTCTACACTTATGAACTAGCACACTTAGAGAACTGCACACATGCAATGCTGCACTGATCTTACAAGCTAAGCTTGATGTAACAAGCTGAGGATATTCAATTTAAAGGTAATAACAGTCACATGCTTCTAATTAGCAAAGGTCATAAATTAGAGCAGGATCAAACAAGGCATAAGCAAACATTGCAGTTGACACCTTTCTTATCAAACTGGAAGACAGAGAAAAGAAAGTTTTTTTTTTTTAAGGTAATAGAGACATACCAGAGATAAAGATTTGTAGAGGAATATGCAGTTATAATATGTGAAGCAGGGTTAAAATATGTGAAGCAGGGTTAAAATGGAGTCCTTATGCACATACCAGAGATAAAGATTTGTAGGGGAATATGCAGTTATAATATGTGAAGCAGGGTTAAAATGGAATCCTTATGCACATACCAGACATAAAGATTTGTAGGGGAATATGCACTTATAATATGTGAACCAGGGTTAAAAAAGATAGACAGTAATTGTGGGTCTCTGCCCAGTAAAGAATCCGAGTAACCTCCTTCATGGCTAAGGAACTCCGAGTTCCTCCCTGGTGATTGATGTAAGCCACAGAGGTTATGTTATCTGACTGGAACCTGATAAACTGGGCTGAGGACAACTGAGGCCAAGTCAATAGAGCATTGTAAATAGCCCTCAACTCCAAGATGTTGATGGGAAGAGCAGACGCCTCTCGAGTCCAAAGGCCCTGAGCTTTTAACGAGTTCCAGACTGCTCCCCAGCCCAGCAGGCTGGTGTCCATTGCCACGATCACCCAGGAAGGTCTCCGAAAGCATGTGCCCTGAAACAGATGTTCCTGAGAAATCCATCACGGGAGAGAGTCCCTTGACGACTGATCTAACTTCTCTGAGATAGAACCGCATGGTCGCCATTCCATTGCCTGAGTTTGCACATCTGGAGAGCTCTCAAATGGAATCGAGCAAAAGGAATGATTGTCCATAGAAGCCACCATCAGACCGATTACCTTCATACATTGAGCCACTGAAGGATGAGCAGTAGGATGAAGAGAGAGGCAAGAGAAAATTATTTTGTTTTTCCTGATCTCTGTCAGAAAAAATCTTCATCAATAGAGAATCCATTATGGTTCCTAAGAACACTACTCTTGTAGCAGGGGAAAGGGAGCTTTTTTCCAGATTCACATTCCATCCGTGGGAACGAAGAAAAGACAACAATATCTCTGTGTGAGATTTTGCTTGTTGAAAAGATTGCGCCTGAACCAATATGTTGTCCAGGTAGGGTGCCACAGCAATTCCACGAGAACGGATCACTGCCAAAATAGCCCCCAGAACCTTTGAAAAAATTCTGGGAGCCGTGGCTAGACCAAATGGAAGGGCCACAAACTATAAATGTTTGTCCAGAAAGGCAAATCTCAGGATTCTGTGATGGTCCCTGTAAATAGAAACATGAAGATACGCATCCTTTAGGTTTGTGGTTGTCATTAATTGACCCTCTTGTACTAAAGGAAGAATGGAGTGTATAGTCTCCATCTTGGAGGATGGAACTTACTTGTTTAGACACTTCAAGTCTAGAATGGGACGGAAAGTTCCCTCTTTTTTGGGAACCACAAATAGGTTGGAGTAGAACCCAAGACCCTGTTCCTGCACTGGAACTATTACTCCCAGGGAGGAAAGATGTTGTATACATTTCAAGAACGCCTCTCTCTTTATCTGGTCTGCAGATAATCTTGAGAGATGGAATCTGCCTCTGGGAGGAAAAGTCTTGAGTTACAATTTGTAACCATGGGATACTATGTCCACAGTCCAGGGATCTGGAACATTTCGTATCCAGACTTGAGAGAACTGAGAAAGTCTGCCCCCGCATGATCCGATCCTGGATCGGGGGCAAGCCCTTCAAGCTGATTTGTAATCAGTTTCTATGATTGTTTCCCCTTGTTCCCAGACTGATTGGGTTTCCAAGAAGACTTGGATTGTTCCTGCTTGGAAGAAGGGGAAGGCTTTCCTCTGAAGTTACGAAAGGAATAAAATTACTCTGACCTCCTTTAGGGCTATTCTTCTGATCTTGAGGTAGAAAAGACCCTTTTCCACAAGTAATATCAGAGATAATTTCTGCCAAACCGGGTCCAAACAAGGTTTTGCCCTTGTAAGGAATCGCCAGACGCTTGACTTTAGAGTAAACGTCCGCAGACTAGGATTTAAACTATAACGCCCTGTGGGCTAGGACAGCGAAACTAGAAATTTTAGCTCCTAGTCTAACAACCTGTAAAATGGCATCTGCAATAAAGGAATTAGCCAACTTAAGAGCTTTAAACCTATCTTGAATTTCATCCAAGGAAGTCTCTACTTGAAGAGAATCAGACAAGGCGTCGAACCAATAAGAATCACTTATCACTAGTCACGGTGGCAATACACACCGCAGGTTGCCATTGGAGACCTTGATGAACATAAATCTTTTCAAATAAGCCTCCAGCTTCTTGTCCATCAGATCCTTAAAAGAGCCGCTATCCTCAATAGGAATAGTGGTTCTCTTAGCCAGAGTGGAAATGGCCCCTTCAACTTTAAGTACAGTATACCAAGGGTCTTTAATAGAGTCCTCAACTGGAAACATTTTCTTAAAAATGGGAGACGGGGAAAAAGACACCCCTGGTTTCTCCCATTCCTGTGAGATAATCTCCCTAGCATGGTCTGGCACAGGAAAAAACCTCCGAAGTGGAAGGTTCATCAAAAAAACTATTAAGTTTACTAGCTTTCTTAGGAGTGACAACGACAGGGGGTATCGGAGTCATCTAAAGTAGCTAAAACCTCCTTTAACAATACACAAAGGTGTTCAGACTTAAATCTGAAGGATACCACCTCAGTCTCAGAAGAAGGAATTATAATGTCCGAATCTGAGATTTCACCCTCAGAAAGTCCTGATGTATCTTCCTCATCAGACTTATGAGAAAGGGCAATTTGGGAAGCAGAACTGAGGACAGGCACCTTATTTTCTGAATTTCTAGATTTCCTCTTGCGTTTTCCTTGTAATCTGGGAATGGCAGCTAATGCCGCAGATACCGATGAAGATACCTGGGATGCAATTTCTGCTTTTAAATAAACTCCTCTAGCAGTTATTGAGGAACCGCAGAGCACTGCATGTGACACCATTGAGGCTTGGGACGTAGCAGGAGAAAGCTGAGGTATTATTTAAACAGCATCATCCTGAGAGACATTAGGTGCAAAAATGTTACCTTTATTTTGCAAGGTTTTCTTGACACATGAAGAACAAAATTGCATAGGAGCTGCAATTTGTACATCTAAACATAATAAGCATGAATTCATGAGAGCAGGCTCTTGCTCCATATCAGACATGTTGTAAATCAAAACAGTAAATAAACTTGTACAGATAAGTTTCAAAGATTTTAATTTTCAATTCAAATAAGCCAAGGAAAAAATATACTTTAAATTTTATCCCAAATTAGGATTGATCCCCAGCTAAAATTATGTAAGAAAAGTTAAGAAAAAACATTTAATAAACATCAAATAAACTTCTAAAATACCCCTCAGGCAACCCCACACCTCAAATACTGAGGTGCCTTACCGCTACCAATTAAGACTGGATCACCCAGAAATGGAGAAAAACAACTTTTTCCTCAGAAACGTTATGAAGTAAAGCCGGTCATGTGACTGCAACTGCCGAGCTCAAATTACTGCTGCAACACAGAGAGGCACCACTTCCTGGTACACTGAGTACCAGAAATATCCGGTTTTTCAAACCTGACAGTTTAAAATGTTGCATCGCTATATTTTAAAGCAAAGGGGAAATGAATAAACTGCTGAAATAAAAAATTCAGCCTTCCTTTCAGTTTAATTGTATTGTTTTATCAAGTAAATATGTGTCATAAAATAAAGCCTAATAAAAACATTTTACCCTTAAAAGAGTTTAAATGTTAGTCTCACACGTGCTACAGTGCCTGCTTCATGCCCTAGTGTAACCCATACAACAAGATTATCTATGTCCCAATAAAAAAGCAGTGTCTTTTAATTTGTTAAGTGCATGGTCTCCCCAACTGGAAGAAAAAGCACTTACCTGCTCCGCCGTCCAAAATGTAGACAGTTACAAGGTATGAGAGGACACAGTTCTTCACAGAGACCTTTGAAAAAGAAAGAACAGAGTAGCCAACTCTGGCTTTCTAAACTAGGGCAGCAATTGTTAGGAAAACGCAGTAAGTACCTCTTTACAAGTTCCTAACTGCTTTAAAGCCACCACTACCCGACTGCAAGGAATGACGTGGAATACGGCTATACCCAAAAACTTGCTTGTAGATGAAATCTAAATTTTTCTTCAGACACCTAAACTTCACCTCATCCATGCACCGAAGGCAAAGAGAATGACTGGGGGTTGTGGGTAAGGGAGTGATACTTAGCAGTTTAACTGTGGTGCTCTTTGCCTCCTCCTGCTGGCCAGGAGAGATATTCCCAACAGTAATTACTCAAGCCGTGGACTCCCAATATCTTAGGAAAGAAATATCTATGCTTTATATTTCTAACCCACCATAAAACAGCTCTATACAGTTTTCAGATCTTTGCTATACAACTGGAGGGTTTATTACACTTTTTCTTTTTAAATAAGATATATGTATACATACTTGCTTACCACTCAACTGATATAACATAGACGTTATACTCTATACCCTATAATCTATAGGCCTCTTCTTTGCAATTTATATTGGGTCCAGACTACATAGTTACTCCTAAACTGAGATATCTACTAGGGTCCAAGAGCAAACCCTTCTATTCTTTCCCCAAAGCTTCTCCATTCCAGTTTGACTTACATTCCTGGTGGTCCAAGAGAGGCCAGTTTCTAATTAGGGGGATATATATTGCACTCTCTGTATTTGTTGTATATATTATTGTGATCAATCAAAACTTAAAAAACATGGATCCGGATCTGAAAAACTGCCAATAAACAGGATCAGAAATATGAGAATCAAACCCATAATCTGATCCTCAAGGTGTATTCCAGAGCAAGTACCATCTGCACGGTTATCAGCAAACATCACAAATAACCAGTGTAAGCCATGGTTAAAAAAATGAATAAACAATTTGAGACAATATAAAATTAATTATTTTAAGTAAAGAAACTTTGCAATATATTTTCATAGCTTTTTGTCTCCTTTCCTGTAATTTAATTCTAAAAATTGTGCTTGTTTTCAATTCCAGTTTAAAGTGCTGACTCCAGACTTAATACTGTTATATTCCACACTGTCATTGGTTACATAATCCAGTGGCCCATTAACGGCCAGATTACAAGTGGCGTGCTAATTAATGCCCCCACTCGAGGGTTAATTGCACTAGAAGTAATTTTTTTCTGCTCCGCAGGTTGCGCTTGTATTATCAGTTGAAAGTAAACCTGTTTATACTTGCGCACTAACCCAACGACCGCAAAAAGACGAAGTTAGAATATTGCATACCCCCACAGAACTAGATGGAGATAAAAGTGGAAATATAACACCCTACTCAAACCCAACCGCTTATTCTCATGTGCGCTAACCTGACATGAACATATGAATATTTCACATTCCAATGTCCTTCACTTAGAAGAAAATGCTCTATTCATTCATAAATAAATACATATTTCTACATATATATTATGATGTTTTTTGTGCAATATATATCTATACCTATATCTGTATACACATGATTATATATAGGTAGATATATATACATATATATATATATATATATATATATATATATATATATATATATATATATATATATATATATATATATATATATATATAGGAATATCTATTAAGAAACACTTAGAAAATAATCTGCCATGTGCAGAACATTGGAATGTGAAATATTTACAGTAAATACATAGTAACAACCATTATTAAAAATGAATATTGCATAATTATACTTTTACATGTTTTCTTCATTTACATTCATTTACATACATTTACATTCATTTACATACATACAAAGGGCTCCAATGCACTTATATATATATGTCTATATATGTGTACACATGTATTTATGGGTTTATATGTGTATATGTCTGTAAATATGCAAACAACAAGAATAAAGTAGCGCTCAAGCTTCACAAAAGGCTCCAATCCAACATATATGTAAAGTCATCGAAAGAAGAGACTCCCAGCAGCGTAGTATGTAAAAAATATCCAAACTTTATTTTGTACATTAAAAAGATTTAGAAAAAACATCCCAGTAAAAAGCCAGCAATTACACAAACAATCAGGCAGATGAGCTGATCTCCATTCAGACGCGTTTCGTGCGCATGCACACTTGTTCACTGCTTACCTGGAGATCAGCTCATACACCTTTTAAGGCCATATTAATTAGAACAAACTTTGAACCTTAACCTGATTGGACACAGACATTTAGAGCAAAAAAACCCTCCCCCAGTGGAATATACCTTATAGTCATATAATCTGAGCACAGAAAGGCATTTCATTTTATAGCCTAAAGAGTAATAGAGCCAATAGGGCTGGAAATACACAAGACGCACAAAACAAATATACATTTTGAGCAGATCGCAAATATTTACATAAATAGTATGTTACCACATTGTTATGCATAGAGGAAAAGATTACTTCCCATATGAATACATCCTCCTGTTAGAGAAGAAAAAAACAAAATACAATATATTAATTCCCTTTTCTCTGAGATGGAATGCTTAAATGAACAATGTATTTTTAATGTGGACAGAATCTATTAATAAAAAAGCCGATATTCAACTTAGAGAAAACAAAAACCCCATTAAGTCAGCATTAGATGTCATTTTGTATACTTATTTCATAACAAGGGGTTATATTTTTAATATATTTCTAAGGTTTTAGGTAAAGACATCTAAGTCTCGTCTTATATTTAAGCCCTCTGGTTCACTGGTCTGAAGTGAGAACATCCAATAGATCTCTTTCTTATTAAGGAGCTTTTCTCTATTGCCTCCCCTTTTCCATTTGGTAATGTGATCAATACCCTGTATTGTAAGAGAAGATACATTAGAATTATGTTATAACTTAAAGTGTCTTGACACTGGAGTGTCACTGTCTACATCTTCAATGGACCTTAGATGTTGCAAAAACCTATCTTTGAGGGACCTCTTAGTTTTCCCTGTATATTGTTTCTTGCAAAGCTCACATGTGAGCAGGTAAACAACATGAGTTATAGCACAGTTTATAAAGTACCTGATGCCATACTCTCTGCTAGTAGTGCTAGAGATAAATTTATCTCCCTCCTTCACAAAGTTACAAGTTTTGCAGATTGGGCGTCTGCATTTAAAGAAACCTTGTTTCCTTGAAAGCTAGCATTTGTTATTGATGGGTCTAATGTCTGAAGGAGACAGGTAATTAGCTAAAGTCTTAGCTCTTTTAGGGTTGAAGTCACATCCAGATTTCAGGATTTGTTTAATGACAGGATCTGAATAGAGAATCGGAAGTGATTCTTTAACTATATCACATATCTTATTATACTCAACACTATATGTGGTGATAAATTTAAGTTTCTTACTGGTTTTATCACTAGTTTTATTAAACTTTTCCGATTTGTACCTTAACAGTTGCTCCCTAGGAATAATGTCTAAACTTTCCTTCGCTACCTGTAATAGACTATCCCTATATCCTCTTTGTTTGAATCTGCTAGTCGCTTCTTCAGCCTGTTTCTGATATTCTTCTTCTTTGCTACAGTTTCTTTTGATACGTATGTACTCTCCCTTAGGGATGCCTCTAAGTACATGTCGTGGATGACAAGAATCATATTTAAGTAGGGTATTGCCTGCAGTATTGGAACATGAAGAAGTTATGCGTTAGAAGATATTCAATTGCTCTTAGTAAAAATGTTTTGGTCACTTCCTCAAAGTTACAAGCTGAATCCATAAAGAATTCAATAGCAGTAAGACCCCTATGGTGTTCAAAAGATGTATACAATGAAGTAACATCCAACACCATTAATCTGTAGTTAGCTTCCCATTTAGTATTACTGATTTTATTAATAAGAGAGGTGGTATCTTTGAAGTAACTAGGCAATTGACGGACCAATGGTTGCAGAAAGGTGTCTACAAGCTCTGACAAAGCTTTGTTTAGTGACCCAATACCTGCAATAATAGGTCTGCCAGGAGGGGACAGCAGATTTTTTGTGGATTTTTGGAAAGTGGTGAAATATCGGTGTGACAGGTTGAAGCACAGTTAGTTTTTCTTCAATAGTTTGTGTGATAATGCCATTATAACGTGCAAATTTAATGATATTTGATAATTCCTTCTGAAATCTATTTGTTGGATTTTCTGTTAATTTGTTGTATACATCTTTTTCGGCCAATTGTCTTTTAGCCTCAAAAATGTAGTCTGTCCTATTAAGAACGACCACATTCCCTCCCTTATCCGAAGGTCTTATCATAATATCCTCGTTTTTAGACAGCTCTTTCAGAGCTACTGTTTCTTTAATAGTTAAATTTGAATGTGCTTTTTTTTGCTTTTTTAGAGATTGTTTCATTAAGGGCTCGAAGTTTGATCTCCACTGTTTTTTGAAAGATATCTATCACTTTGGAACATGTTTGAAAAGGATAAAAAGTACTTTTATTTTTAATGTGTCTAAGTGAAATGTTCCTTTCTTATAGATCATCTTTAGTGTAAATACATACATACATACATGCACATCTATAGAGAGCTTTTTAACAAAGGTATCAAAAGAACACATTAAAAGAGATAATAGAAGTTCAAGGGAAAGTTGACCCTCTATCTGAATTGTGAAAGTTTAATTTAGACTTTACTGTCCCTTTAAGGGTTGGTGAGTGTATGGGTATGTGCTTATGTACTATTTAAGATAAGGATAAAAAGTACTTTTATTTTTAATGTGTCTAAGTGAAATGTTCCTTTCTTATAGATCATCTTTAGTGTAAATACATACATACATACATGCACATCTATAGAGAGCTTTTCAACAAAGATATCAAAAGAACACATTAAAAGAGATAATAGAAGTCCAATGGAAAGTTGACCCTCTATCTGAATTGTGAAAGTTTAATTTAGACTTTACTGTCCCTTTAAGGGTTGGTGAGTGTATGGGTATGTGCTTATGTACTATTTAAGAGTTGGACCCAAAGGTGACATATCCCAGTGGCATAGGGGCAATAACCTGAAATGATTTAATCCTTGAAGAAGCTCTTCAAGAGAGGTGTAGAGGAAATATTCTTTAGAACAGGGGTGCTCAACCTTGGTGCTCCAAAGGTTTTGGATCTACATTTCCCATGATGCACAGTGTGATGATAGCAGGATGTGATGTCACTAGCTGGTGGGCGGGGCTTAGGTCCGGTGTCTGTGTCGCAGTTAGTTTTAGTACAATCAACCTGTCTGGATGTGTATTGCTATGCTCTGTAATAAAATAGAGTTGTACCATCATTGCTGTGTCCTGCATATGTCCTGCATCTCATGACATGGTGTCAGAAGTTCTGGACTACGCTTCTGTTTCTGATGATAACGATGTCAAAGTTTACCCCACCTGAGCCTTTTGACTTTTCTCAGCCTGCAGCTTGGCCCACATGGCGTCAGCGGTTTCAGCGCTTCAGGATTGCATCCAAACTGAACAAGGAGAGTGGTGAAGTACAAGTTAATTCTCTTTTATACTCTATGGGGAAAGATGTAGAGCCAGTGTTCAATGCTTTTACTTTCCAAGAAGGGGAAGAAGTTAACTTTGATATAGTTATGGATAAACTCAGTGCCCACTTTGTGCCCAAAAGAAATGTGATTCATGAGAGAGCTTGTTTTCACAAACGTAATCAGCGTGTGGGAGAATCTGTGGAGTCATTTGTGCGCAGCCTGTATGAATTAGCTGAATTCTGTGAGTTTGGTGTTGCTAAAGAAGAGCAAATCAGAGACAGAATAGTTATTGGAATTGCAGATGCTGAAGTCTCCCTGAAGCTGCAGTTAGAGCCTGATTTAACATTAGACGGGGCTATTAGGATGGCCCGCCAGAGTGAACTGGTGAAAAAGCAAAGTGCTGATCTGAGGTCTGAGAGTATTGTGGATGAAGTGCAACAGTCTAGGAAAATTACTAGTGAAAGGCACAGTGTGAGCGGTAGATCTAAAGTACTGGAAAGGCCTAGAAGTGGATGGGCGCAACATGGCCGATGCACACGGTGCTACCGGGCTCATGATCAGAGTGCTATATGCCCGGCCAGAGATAAAAGATGCAGAAAATGTAACAGAATAGGCCATTTTGAAGTGGTGTGTAAAACTGAATACATTAAGGAGATGCAGGTGGACAGTGACCAGGAGGGTCAGGAAGTGTCTTTTGTGGGGTCTGTTGTGGAACGGACAAGCTCAGAGGAAGATTGGAAAGTTACCTTTACTGTAATGGGAGCCAATGTTGATTTTAAGATTGACACAGGAGCTGATATCACTGTAATGTCTTTTGCTGAATTTATGAAACTGCCTCGACAGCCCCAGCTGGCGAAGGTTACTACAAATGTTCATAGTCCTGGTGGCCGCATTGATTGTGTGGGGAAATTTCTTGCCAGCTGTGAGTACAAACAAAGGAAGTTCACCATGTGGGTGCATGTGATCCGAGGTCAGTGTGTTAACAGTTTATTGAGCAGAAAAGCAGCCTGTGACTTGGGCCTCGTGGCCAGAGTGAATGAGATCTCTGAAGATATGTTTGGCGAGTTGGGCCTACTGAGCTGCAAACCTGTCCGTATAGCACTTAAAAGTGACGCAGTCCCGTATAGTATTTCTACTCCTCGTAGAATTCCGTTCCCGCTCATGCCTCAAGTGGAGAAAGAGCTCATGCGCATGAAGTCTATGGGGGTTATTGAAGAGGTTGTTGAAGCAACTGATTGGTGTGCCCCCATTGTTCCAGTTGCAAAGAAAAACGGAAAGGTGCGCATCTGTGTGGACCTGAAAAGGTTGAATGAGGCAGTGAAGAGGGAGAGATTTGTGCTGCCGACATTGGAAGATATAGCCCCGAAGTTGGCTGGGGCGAAGTTCTTTTCCACATTAGACGCTTCTAGCGGCTTTTGGCAGATCCCCCTGGATCCAAAGTGCCGCAAACTGACTACCTTTATCACTCCGGTAGGTCGGTTCTGTTTCTGCAGACTTCCCTTTGGGATATCCTCCGCTCCTGAGATCTTTCAGAGGGAAATGAGTTCTCTCCTGAGTGGCCACGTGGGCACAGCAGTCGTCATGGACGACATTCTAGTGTATGGGTCTACAGTGGAGGAGCATGATCAGCGTTTGAGTTGTGTGCTGCAGGCTATCAAAGAGTCTGGGCTGAAGCTGAATAAAGAAAAATGTCATTTTAGGAAAACTGAATTATGCTACTTTGGGCATATCATCAACGGGGATGGCATCAAGCCGGACCCCGAGAAAATTCGGGCTATCGAACAGATGAAAAGCCCTTCTGATGTACATGAGCTGAGACAGATATTGGGCCTTGTAAATTACGTGGGCAAGTTTCTTCCGGATTTATCTACAGTTTTGCACCCTATCACAGAGTTGCTTAAGAAAGATGTTGCCTGGGTCTGGGGACCCTCACAAGAAAAAGCGTTCCTGCATGCTAAGTCCCTGCTGGGGTCTGCCCCAGTGCTGGGGTTCTACGACCCTTCAAAAAAGACTGTGGTTAGTGCCGATGCAAGCAGTTATGGGTTGGGGGCTGCACTCCTGCAGCTGAATGACAACAAACTACAGCCCATCGCCTACTGTTCCCGCACACTGACGGCTGCGGAGTCAAAATACGCTCAAATTGAGAAAGAGTGCCTGGCTGCAGTTTGGGCCTGTGAGCGCTTTCAGCGTTATCTAGTGGGTTTGGAGAAATTTAGTCTGGAAACTGACCACAAACCGCTAGTCCCTCTTATCAATTCTTATGACATCGACAAAACACCCTTGAGATGCCAGAGACTTTTAATGAGACTGCTCAGGTTCAATGTTCAGGCAGTGCATGTGCCGGGGAAGCAGCTGGTTGTGGCAGATACACTGTCCAGGCTCCCGCTGGCTGCTGCTGAAGAATCCTCCACAGAGTCGGATGTAAAAGTGTATGTTGATTCAGTTCTGGCCTCTAAGTCCATTTCTTCAAGGAAACTGGAAGAGATAAAGAAAGAGACATATTTGGACACAGATCTGCAAGAAGTTATAAGGTACATAAGAGATGGCTGGCCCGAGAGCCGGGCAGCCTGGATGTCTTTAAATGCTTACCAGCCAGAGAGGTCACAGCTCACGGAGCTGGAGGGGTTGGTGCTGTTCCAAGACCGTATTGTAATTCCTGTCAGCATGAGGAAGGAGATGTTAAACAGGATTCACGATGGCCACTTAGGCATTACAAAGTGCAGAGAAAGAGCAGCTACAGCTGTGTGGTGGCCTGGGATCAGCTCCGACATTGCAAATCACGTGTCTAAATGTGCCTTTTGCCGGGAACGCCGGCCTACTCAGAGAAGGGAGCCCTTAATGTCTACTCCGCTGCCTGCGGGGCCGTGGCAGAAAATAGCTGCTGATTTGTGCGAACTGCACGGGAAAAAGTTTCTTGTTGTTATCGACTACTATTCCAGGTATTTGGAAATAGCACCCCTGAATGATATCACAAGTCAGGCCGTTATCATTCGCCTGAAGAGCTTGTTCGCCCGCTGGGGCATTCCAATGGAGCTGGTGAGTGATAATGGCATGCAGTTCGCTTCTACAGAGTTCAGTGCTTTCAGCAGGGAATATGATTTTGTACATTCCACGTCAAGTCCACATTATCCGCAGGCCAACGGAATGGCTGAAAGGGCAGTTCAAACAACAAAATTCATCCTAAAGCAATCTGAACCGTACCTAGCCCTCTTGCCATACAGGGCGACGCCCATTCAAGCCACCGGGTTTAGCCCGGCACAGCTGATGCTAGGACGCCAGATTCGCACCACTTTACCCTCAGTGGGTGTCTTCAAGCCGCCTGGCCCTGTTCCTCGGGACGAAGTCCTTAGGAGGGATGAAGAGGCCAAAAAGGGTTATCGTTTCTTCTACGACAGGAGACATTCTGTCAGGCCTTTACAGGAACTGAAAGCGGGCCAAAGTGTCAGAATTAAACTGGATGATGAGAAGAAATGGAAGACGCCTGCTACGGTAGTGGGCCGCTCTCCAGAACCAAGGTCTTACACAGTCCTTACAGAGGGAGGGACGGTTACACGCCGTAACCGAAGACATCTTCAGCCTGTACCTGAGAGTCTGGAACCGGATACCTCAGTACCACCGCCGGTGGGATCTCCTGTTCTAAGAGAGGTGCCTTCCCCTCAGCAAGATCATAGCGGGGATATATCTTTGCCTCCAGCAGACTCTTGTTCACCATCTTCTGTATCAGAGGACAGTTCATGCAAAGTTACATCAAGCGGAAGAGTGGTGAGGCTTCCGGCCCGATACAGGGACTGACTTTAGCTAGAACAGTGACCGGAAGTATGGGCAGAATAATCCCATGGTCACTGTGGACTAGGGTAGTCTACCCCGATGTCCAAGTCAGGATGTAATTTATTTGTTCATGTTTTCTAATCTATCTGTTCTTATAATGTTCTAAAACAAAATGTTGTTGTATACCCTGTTGGTGTACCTTGTTATTTAATATATGCGAATGTATGCTTTGCCTTTGAAAAAGGGGAAGATGTGATGATAGCAGGATGTGATGTCACTAGCTGGTGGGCGGGGCTTAGGTCCGGTGTCTGTGTCGCAGTTAGTTTTAGTACAATCAACCTGTCTGGATGTGTATTGCTATGCTCTGTAATAAAATAGAGTTGTACCATCATTGCTGTGTCCTGCATATGTCCTGCATCTCATGACACACAGCATCTGAGCATCATGGGAATTGTAGTTCCAAAATCTCTGGAGGCACCAAGGTTGAGCACCCCTGTTTTAAAATATATGATACATTCAGAAAAAAATAGAATTGTAGAAAAGGGCTTTTGAAGGCAATGTGTGATTTAGCAAACCGATCATCTAAAGCTCTCCACTCTGATGAGATTATCTAAGACGTCTTATCATTACTGCAATGTCCCTCAAAGAATTTTAGACAGGCAAATTTATATGCAGGATACTGTATGTGAAGTAGACACATGAATTTTAATATAATACTCAAAAAAGCCCCAAAAATAATTTGTGTGATTCATCTACATGATGGCGAGTTTTTGATCAAGTTGAGGGATTTCATCAGGGAAAGGAAGGAACATTGAAGAGAGGAAGATGACCTGGGAAACTGCAATTTGAGGGGAGAGAGATTGGAACTGGGAGGAGCAGAGAGCAAAAAGGGCAGTATTCAGTTTGGAGGAGGATAAGGGCTTAACGTGAATGTAAAGTCCGCTTCATGACTAACTTTATCCTTAACGTTTGTTAATAAAAAAAACTGGAGTTTCATTCATCAATTTATTATGCATTTCGTATATACCTTGTTTTTTTTAATAATTTGTGTTTTTTCCCGTTATTTCCATCCTCCACCCGGCACTTGCACTCAGTCGTTCTCATTTGCATTGAAGTCTTCAGAACCAATAACGGCTCTAACCACAGAGGGACCCAACCCCTTATGTTGACGTCACAAATTCTTCTTGCACTTGCATTCTACTCTTGTTCCCAGATGAGTAGCGTAAGCTCGTGCACATTTCGCGCATGCGCAATACATTTCTTTACGGAGTCCTGTCATTTCTGAATTATTTTACCGCTTGGTAAGTTGATCTGTCAAAGGGCTCCTTTTCTGTAATTATATTGCATTATTTTTCTGACCAATACTGTTCATATTTATATACAAAGTTATTAGTATTATGATTTACACAACTATATAAAAATCGTTATATTTAACGCATGTGCAATGGCAAACTGGAACGGGAGCGCGCATTGCTGATACGTAAACAGCGGGTGGGACCGCTGTATACGTAATGTGGATGAAAATAAGGAAGTAGACTGTGGGAGGAGCAGGTATAGTAAATAGTCGATATTTGCAATATAAAATTAAAAACATATTACCAACTTTTTCAAAAAATTATAGTGGCGGTATGATTAATATAATGTTTGTCTAAAGAACTATATTTTCAAAACCGGAAAGATTTACTATAAAGCAGCATGCTTTGGAGACATGCTTTAAAGTTTAAATTAAATGATTCGCTCCAAAAGAAAAGGGGGCAAAATAAACAATACAAGTATATTGCAAAGTTGTTTCATTATAGTGACTGAAACTAGCACTTAAAGTATGTATGTGCTATACGGTTAAGTGACTTAATTTAAGGAACAATTACCCCCCTGATTGCTGAACATAAAGGGATGGAGAAAGTGAACTATGCATAAAAGCATACCTAGCACACAACTGTGTGGAATACAGTTTCAAATACCATTGTGGAATAAAATACACACACAAAAAACAACTTCCGGGTTCTCATAACAAACGTCGTAAATTCCCCTCCTATAAAACCGAAAAAAATAGCATTAACTGAGGGAGTTTTGAGCATCATAAATACTAAAGTATCAGGCAATTTAAAGTCAGCTATATAAGTAACGTAACTGTAGCAACAGCGGTCCTTTGGTGCGGCCATTTGATTGGTACAGGTCAGCTCGATTCCCTTACATGGAGGTGAGCTGTAGGGCGGTGTTTTGATGAAAATGTAGCACTGAGTGGCGAGTGGGCGGTGTCTAGCGTGACATGAGTGATGGTTTCAGTAGCTAATCAGATGGAGAAGTGTCCTACTGAAGCTTGTTCGGTGATTTATTGATTTCATATCTGCTCCCATGGCTTCCTTGCTTGTCGGTCTTCTCCTGCTGCCCCTTGGCACTATTGCTTTTGTGCAGCCGCAGGATTCCGAGCTCACTTTCCTGCTGCCAGCAGGGAGACAGGAGTGCTTCTATCAGACCGCTTTGTACAATGGCAGCATGGAGGTGGAGTACCAGGTGAGTGACACGCACAGAGTGGGGAGCATCACACTAAGCTATATAAGGCTACAATTGGGTTCTATTTATGTTCGGTTTTGTTATCGTTGTAATGAACTTTTTGATATGTTATTTATGTTGTATAAAACATTAGTTACAATTGAATGCTATAACAGCCATATATAAATTGCCTTTACAGCATTGTCTTTACTGTTATAACAGCCTTTTTATATAAAATGCCTTTACAGCCTTATGTATCTAAACTGTTATAACAGCATTTTTATTTAAGATGCCTTATAGGTTTGGAATGTGCATTTTACACCAGTGGGGGCTTACGTTGCACTTCTGTCTTTCCTGTTGGTGTTGGGCAGACAGGAATTTAGGCTACTGTAGCTCCTAGACTTTCCAACACATGACCCTTATCACTTGATGATACATCATTCTCATTATTCAGAGCTTTTTAAAAATTAACTAATCTCTCTACATGCTAAGCCCAGTAAATTGATGGATTTTGTAGTTCCTTATATTTTCATAACTTTTTACAAAATAAAGAATGCGTTTTGTGTGAATAATTCAGTGCACCGATATTAAATTATAGCTGCATATTATAATAGGTTATTATTACAATTATAATATTTTTATAAACACTGATTTTAAATCTATAGATGGGCATAGACTGAGGCCAAAGTCTTTACAGGGTGTTGCTACCAGAGTTGTTAGACTGTATTGTATCAAGATCTATTGCTATAATATACAGTAACCTATTTTGTAATTGAGCATAAAAAGTAAATTATAACAAGGTATTCAAGTTACCATTTTAGAAACCCATTAGTATAACCTAGTCTCAAAACAATTTTTTTTTTCCACATGACTACTGGTGTCAACTGTAGTGTGCATGTATATAAAACTCAGGGCTTGACAAATCCGGAGAACCACTTTCTTAAAGGGACATGAAAGTCGAAATTTGATTTTCATGATTCGGATAAAGCATGTCATTTTAAAACTCGTTGAAATTGTTCGCTTGGTATCATTTTTGTGTAAAACAAATGTGCATATGCTCAACAGTAGCAATGCACTGCTGTGAGCTAGCTAGTGATTGGTGGCTACACCCATTTGTCGGTCATTGGCTCACCAGATATGCCCAGCTAGCTCTCAGTAGTGCAATGCTGCCGTTTAGCTGACTTTAAAGGATTACTTTCTGTTATAATTTTTAAGCTAAACAACTAACATATTAAAGTTAATAAACATTAATTAAAACCTACTGACCTATATTTTCTCCAAAACGAAGTTTCATAACGTTCTAAAAGTTATATCTTTTATTCGCCGATGATGTCACGTTATCCTGCCCACTATTTTCAGCACTGCATGTTCAAAATACTTAAACCAATAACTTTGTGTTTAAAGCCCCATTTTGAAACCTAGGTATTGTAAACGGATTGGCACAGAGCAAAGGATACCCACGGAGTGGGTTTGGAAAACAATTAAATTTGCAGCAAGATTTCTGATATACGGTAGAGAATGTTAATGAAATGCTATTGATAAAAAGCGTATTTGGGGTAGTTAGTAACAGGCATAGAAAATATTAAAACCTACTGACCTATATTTTCTCCAAAACGAAGTTTCATAATGTTCTAAAAGTTATATCTTTTATTCGCCGATGATGTCACGTTATCCTGCCCACTATTTTCAGCACTGCATGTTCAAAATACTTAAACCAATAACTTTGTGTTTAAAGCCCCATTTTGAAACCTAGGTATTGTAAACGGATTGGCACAGAGCAAAGGATACCCACGGAGTGGGTTTGGAAAACAATTAAATTTGCAGACAAGATTTCTGATATACGGTAGAGAATGTTAATGAAATGCTATTGATAAAAAGCGCATTTGGGGTAGTTAGTAACAGGCATAGAAAATATTTACTTACAGTGGCCCTTTAACTGTATGTTTAACCCATTTTTATAGCTTAAACTCATAGGTGGAGAATGTTATTACATTTTTGCTTGTATGTAACATATTAGAACATTTTCTTTTTCCACTTTTATGTCCCTTTAATATATACTAATCTAAAGGCTTTGGGCATGGAAGGATTGCCATCTTTAGCATTGGAGTATTTAGGAGTATATCCCAAGTATGAACAAATGTAATAAAAAAATGGATAAGCTGTGAACTGCTATAGACCAGTAAGCAAATAATTGCATATACACAGCATAAGTGCCTCAGCATTACACCAAATGGTATTCAGTATTGCACCTTTCTGACTTCCCATGAGAGTTAGCCTGTGTACTGTCATTCTCTATTTTGAATGGGACATTTTTTGCTGTTAGATAAGTAAATCTGAGACTGGGCTAGATGGCTACTTCAAACATTGATGGGCTTCACAGTGCCTGTTACCTGTTTTGTCCAATAAATTTTACAAAAATAAACTAGTTTTTTATGGTTTATTTAAAGGGATATGAACCCCAAAAATGTTATATTGTGATTTAGACAGAGCAGACCGTTTTAAAAAAAGTCTCCAATTTACTTCTATTATCAAATTTTCTTCATTCCCATGATATTCTGTGTGGAAGAGATACCTAGGTAGTCATCTGGAGCACTACATGGCAGGAAATAGTGCTGAGATCTAGGGCTCTTGCAAATGGATAACTGCTGCCATTTAGTGCTACAGAAATGGGCCTGTTCCTAAGCTTACGTCCCTGCTTTTAAGCAAAATAATAAATAGAAGTAAATTTAGAAAGTTGTTTAAAAACACATGCTCTCTGAATCATGAAAGAAAAATACTGGGTTTCATATCTCTTTAAAATTGCTATTAATGTCCAAATCGCTCTTAATCAGATTGTGAATCCTTAAAATATCAGTAAATTATCAGAATAATGAAAACTATAACCATGAATACGAATCTCGTATTTCAATGGGCGTTACGTTGGTAATGTTTAATAAGCAAAATAAACGGTTACGTTTTAATATTAGTTTGCTGTAAAATACTGTTTGAAATTCCACTCCCTCCATTATTCTTAAAGGGACTGTAAAGGGATATAAACATGCAAAAAATAAAATGCTCTAATATGACAGAACATTTTATTATTGCACTATTGCTTGAATATAACTGTTGAAAGGAAAAAAAAAAAAAGGTTTTCATGTCCCTTTAATGATTCAGATAGAACATACAATTTTAAACAACTTTTCAATTTACATCTATATATATATATATATATATATATATATATATATATATATATATATATATATATATATATATATATATATATATATATATACAGCCACCAATCAGCAGCTTCTGAGACTACCTAGGTATATTTAAAAAAACAAAAACAAATTAGATAATAGAAATAAACTGGAAAATTATTTTAAACCACATGCTCTATCTGAATTATGAAAGAGAAAAGAATGTGGGCTTCATGTCCATTTTAACTCCTGTAAAGTCCTCTCCAGAGCAGCGATACACTATGGGGGCCCTAGCTTAACACATCTGGTGATCTAATGATAAGAGACGTGTTTTGCTTAGATATAAGAAGTTTAAAATGTATTAACTTTAAGAAAAATTCCATTCCTTCAACAATTTCTTAATAGAAGTGCTTTTCAAGTGTCTTAAAATTACATACTCTAAATCAGGGTTCTTCAAACCATGGGTCGGGACACATTACTGGGTTGCAACACCATGTTTACTGGGTCACGACTTATGTGTGTGTTATGGGAGAGTGTGTGTGTGTTGTATGAGAGTGTGTGGTGTGTGTATGTGTTACATGAATGCATCTGTAGTGTGTGTTGTATGAGAGTGTGTGGTGTGCGTATGTGTTACATGAATGCATCTGTAGTGTGTGTTGTATGAGAGTGTGTGGTGTGCGTATGTGTTACATGAATGCATCTGTAGTGTGTGTTGTATGAGAGTGTGTGGTGTGTGTATGTGTTACATGAATGCATCTGTAGTGTGTGTTGTATGAGAGTGTGTGGTGTGCGTATGTGTTACATGAATGCATCTGTAGTGTGTGTTGTATGAGAGTGTGTGGTGTGCGTATGTGTTATATGAATGCATCTGTAGTGTGTGTGTTGTATGAGAGTGTGTGGTGTGCGTATGTGTTATATGAATGCATCTGTAGTGTGTGTGTTGTATGAGAGTGTGTGGTGTGCGTATGTGTTATATGAATGCATCTGTAGTGTGTGTTGTGTGTGAGAGTGTGTGGTGTGCGTATGTGTTATATGAATGCATCTGTAGTGTGTGTGTTGTATGAGAGTGTGTGGTGTGCGTATGTGTTATATGAATGCATCTGTAGTGTGTGTGTTGTATGAGAGTGTGTGGTGTGCGTATGTGTTATATGAATGCATCTGTAGTGTGTGTGTTGTATGAGAGTGTGTGGTGTGCGTATGTGTTATATGAATGCATCTGTAGTGTGTGTGTTGTATGAGAGTGTGTGGTGTGCGTATGTGTTATATGAATGCATCTGTAGTGTGTGTGTTGTATGAGAGTGTGTGGTGTGCGTATGTGTTATATGAATGCATCTGTAGTGTGTGTGTTGTATGAGAGTGTGTGGTGTGCGTATGTGTTATATGAATGCATCTGTAGTGTGTGTGTTGTATGAGAGTGTGTGGTGTGCGTATGTGTTATATGAATGCATCTGTAGTGTGTGTTGTATGAGAGTGTGTGGTGTGCGTATGTGTTATATGAATGCATCTGTAGTGTGTGTTGTATGAGAGTGTGTGGTGTGCGTATGTGTTATATGAATGCATCTGTAGTGTGTGTGTTGTATGAGAGTGTGTGGTGTGCGTATGTGTTATATGAATGCATCTGTAGTGTGTGTGTTGTATGAGAGTGTGTGGTGTGCGTATGTGTTACATGAATGCATCTGTAGTGTGTGTTGTATGAGAGTGTGTGGTGTGCGTATGTGTTATATGAATGCATCTGTAGTGTGTGTTGTATGAGAGTGTGTGGTGTGCGTATGTGTTATATGAATGCATCTGTAGTGTGTGTGTTGTATGAGAGTGTGTGGTGTGCGTATGTGTTATATGAATGCATCTGTAGTGTGTGTTGTATGAGAGTGTGTGGTGTGCGTATGTGTTATATGAATGCATCTGTAGTGTGTGTTGTATGAGAGTGTGTGGTGTGCGTATGTGTTATATGAATGCATCTGTAGTGTGTGTTGTATGAGAGTGTGTGGTGTGCGTATGTGTTATATGAATGCATCTGTAGTGTGTGTTGTATGAGAGTGTGTGGTGTGCGTATGTGTTACATGAATGCATCTGTAGTGTGTGTTGTATGAGAGTGTGTGGTGTGCGTATGTGTTATATGAATGCATCTGTAGTGTGTGTTGTATGAGAGTGTGTGGTGTGCGTATGTGTTATATGAATGCATCTGTAGTGTGTGTTGTATGAGAGTGTGTGGTGTGCGTATGTGTTATATGAATGCATCTGTAGTGTGTGTTGTATGAGAGTGTGTGGTGTGTGTATGTGTTACATGAATGCATCTGTAGTGTGTGTTGTATGAGAGTGTGTGGTGTGCGTATGTGTTACATGAATGCATCTGTAGTGTGTGTTGTATGAGAGTGTGTGGTGTGCGTATGTGTTATATGAATGCATCTGTAGTGTGTGTTGTATGAGAGTGTGTGGTGTGTGTATGTGTTACATGAATGCATCTGTAGTGTGTGTTGTATGAGAGTGTGTGGTGTGCGTATGTGTTATATGAATGCATCTGTAGTGTGTGTGTTGTATGAGAGTGTGTGGTGTGCGTATGTGTTACATGAATGCATCTGTAGTGTGTGTTGTATGAGAGTGTGTGGTGTGCGTATGTGTTATATGAATGCATCTGTAGTGTGTGTGTTGTATGAGAGTGTGTGGTGTGCGTATGTGTTACATGAATGCATCTGTAGTGTGTGTGTTGTATGAGAGTGTGTGGTGTGCGTATGTGTTATATGAATGCATCTGTAGTGTGTGTTGTATGAGAGTGTGTGGTGTGCGTATGTGTTACATGAATGCATCTGTAGTGTGTGTTGTATGAGTGTGTGGTGTGCGTATGTGTTATATGAATGCATCTGTAGTGTGTGGTGTGCGTATGTGTTATATGAATGCATCTGTAGTGTGTGGTGTGCGTATGTGTTATATGAATGCATCTGTAGTGTGTGGTGTGCGTATGTGTTATATGAATGCATCTGTAGTGTGTGGTGTGCGTATGTGTTATATGAATGCATCTGTAGTGTGTGGTGTGCGTATGTGTTATATGAATGCATCTGTAGTGTGTGGTGTGCGTATGTGTTTTATATGAATGCATCTGTAGTGTGTGGTGTGCGTATGTGTTATATGAATGCATCTGTAGTGTGTGTTGTATAAGAGTGTGCGTGTGTCTTATTACATTTTACAACACTTTCAAGTTTGACTATAATAAGGAATAAAGTACGCACACGTTTTAGTCGTTTTGCAAAAAATTGCAGCTATCTTGTTCTATATTACTTCAGAAAGTTTCAGACCAAGCATAAAAAAAGGGTCGCGAAGGTATGTGTTGTTATGGCACTGGGTCTTGGTAAAAAAAAGTTTAAAGAACCCTGCTCTAAATCGTGCAACTTTTATTTTGGATTTCCTATACCTTTATGACTGTAACATTAAAATGTTTGATTATGTGTTGCAAAACAACCATGTGGTATACGTTCCTTATTTATTTTGCCCCCTTTCATGTCATTGAATGAAAAGTGAGTTTTCTAATTCTTAGAAATGTACACTGCAGACTTCTTAATGCTAACTCTGCTACATATCTTTACTAAATTGGCCTCAATTGGTAGCAAAAACTGCATTGCTTTTGCAGTTGTTAAATTAAATTACTCTAGCCCTGATTGGCTCCTCCAAAATAAGATAAGTGATGTGTGAAGTTTGGCTACTGAAAAAACAATTCTGCGACTATTGCTGCTGGTTCTGACAGCGGCACTTTCCACACAGGAGCAGCAGTGCTCTGTGGACCCCAAGCAGTACGTCTACTATGTGTTTAACCCAATTTCTGGGTTTAAACACATAGAGGTGCAGGGTTGCTAGTCTTAAAATGTATGAAAACAAATTAGAAAAAATAGAGCATGTAATATTTAAACTATGATGGCCCTTTAGTTAATGATATGTTATACTGTATGTGTATGCAGAGTGTTACCATTGGTCTTAAAAATTCTATTCCTTTAAAATTAAAGGGACATAAAACCCAATTTTTTTTCTTTCATGATTTAGATAGAACATCAAATTTTAAACAACTTTTTAATTTACTTCTATTCTCATATTTTCTTTGTTTTCTTGTTATCCTTATTTGAAAAGCAGAAATGAAAGCTCAAGAGTGTGCATGTGACTGCAGCATTATATAGCAGCAGTTTTGCAACAATGATATACATTAGCAGGAGCACTAGATGGCAGCACTATTTCTTGTCATGTAGGGCTTCAGGCATGTGCACGCTACCTACCTAGGTATCTCTTCAACAAAGAATAACATGAGAATGAAATAAATTTGATAATAGAAGTAAATTGGAAACGATTTAAACATTGTATTCTCTATCTCAGTGTTTTTCAGCCAGTGTGCCGTGGCAGACTGACAACAGTGTGACATATTTTTTAAACTTTGCTTGTTTTTTACTCCCAGTGCAGGGGTAGTTTGTAGGAGGCATGGCATAACAGCACAATACATACAGTATGTGTGTGTATGTGTATATATATATATATATATATATATATATATATATATATATATATATATATATATATATGCTGTATTAGGCTACAATGTGTGATTTTTTTTTTTTTTTTTTTTTTTTTTTAATTTTGGGATGGTGGTGTGCCATAGGATTAAAAAAAGGTTAAAAATCACTGCTCTATCTGGATCATGAAATTATTTTTTTGGGTTTAAAGGGCCACTAAACCCAAAATCTATCTGAATCATGAATGAAAGAACATACAAATTTAAACATTACAATTTACTTCTATTATTTATTTTAGTTCATTTTTTAGATATCCTTATTTGAAGAAAAAGCAATGCACATGGGTGAGCCAATCACATGAGGCTTCTATGTGCAGCAACCAATCAACAGCTACTGAGCATATCTAGATATGCTTTTCAGCAAAGAATATCAAGAGAATAAAACAAATTAGATAATAGAAGTAAATTAGAAATATGTTTAAAAATGCATTCTCTTTCTAAATCATGAAAGAAAAAATGTTGGTTTCATGTCCCTTTAATGTCCCTTTTAATAAATAAAAAATATATATCCTTTTGAAAATAAGCATCAATATGCAGAATGACATTGCAAACTTGTGTGCAGAGTAGATAGGCAACTTTAGAACGAGAACCAACAAACTAGGCAGGATAAAGATTGATTTATTCTTTATGATTGTGCAGTGATTTTTTTTATTTTTTTCCCCCTGGAGCATGGTGCTTAAAGGGACATGAATCCAATTTTTGTTTCTGTGTTTTTTTTTATTATTTCTTTAAATAAATCGGGTACAATTTTAAACAACTTTACAATTTTTAGTACTATTATCAAATTTGATTCATTCTATTGGTATCCTTTGTTGAAGGAACAGCAATCCAGTACTGGGAGCTAGCTGAGTACATCAGGTGAGGCATATATGTGCAACCACCAATCAGTAGCTGGGTCCCAGTAATGCATTGTTGCTCCTGAACATATCTACAGTATGTATGCTTTTCAACAAAGGATACCAAGACAACAAAGCAAATTATATAACAGAATTAAGTTATTTAAAATGTGAATCATGAGTTTGATTTTGACGTTACTGTCCCTTAAGATTTAGATTTCAATATTTTAAAATGTATAGCATTCTTATTTGAAAGAAGCCCTTTATGGGTTTAAAAAAAAAATCTAGACTTCTTCATAAATTTTATTATTTCTCAGATAACATTTATGTTATGTTTTTGTTTGCCTATACAGGAACTGACACTTTTTTTTTTTTTTTTTTCTTTATACTGCCTCATTTGTTGCTAATAACTAGCAGCCAATCTATAACCGTTCAGCCCAAATCTCTGATCCTTATTCCAGAGTAACAAAATACAGTATTATGGGGAATGCTAATCTTATGGCCAGAATTTTTTTTTTCTTTGCTTATCTTGAATCTACCTTGTTCATATATATTTTTTTATGTCCTGAAAGAAGGACTTCAGAGATTTTACCACTGATACATTCTTAGTCAGCCAGTAATTCCTGTGTTAGTGTTATTGAGCTTTACTTCCCTAAAGGCAAATAGAGCCAGGCCACATCATAGTTAACAATAAACAGTTTGCCTGCAGGAATACTCATGTAAACCTAGAAAAACAGGAACTGGTGTTACAAGCCATTTAGTGAAAGGGACAGTTTACCCAAAAAATGTCTCCCCTTTAATTTGTTCCCAATGATCTTTTACCTGCTGGAGTGTATTCAATTGTTCAAGTAGATTGTTTACCTTTTTATTTTGGCATTTGAAATAGCTGATTTAGCCTGTGGTATCCCCACCTATACTGAAAGCGTCTAGACTTAAAGGGACACTGAACCCAAATTTTTTTTTATTTCGTGATTGATAGAGCATGCAATTTTAAGCAACTTTCTAATTAACTTTTCTTCGTTCTCTAGCTATCTTTATTTGAAAAATAAGGCATCTAAGCTTTTTTATTGGTGGATGAATTTATCCACCAATCGGCAAGAACAACCCAGGTTGTTCACCAAAAATGGGCCGGCATCTAAACTTACATTCTTGCATTTTAAATCAAGATACCAAGAGAATGAAGAAAATTTGATAATGGGAGTAAATTAGAAAGTTGCTTTAATATTTCATGTTCTATCTGAATCACAAAATAAAAAATTTGGGTTCAGTGTCCCTTTAAGTCCAGGCAATGTAAACACAGCCAGCAGAATAAATTACATTACAGGTGGGATGAGGAAGAGATTTTTAATAAAATTATACTTTTTCCATTGATTTCTCTAAGTATTGAGCGTTGCCTTACAGACAAATATAAGATAAGGAAGCAAGTGTGTGTGTACATAAAGGGATAACCGATATATTACCTGAAGCTCAACCCATATTAATAGGCTGTGGTTTTAAAGCACAAAACCAGCTATTTCATATATACAAATAAAGCCAAATGCAATTTCTCATACATTCTATACTTTGCAGCGCTGCCATAACTAGTCATTGGAAATACATTAAAGGCACATCATACACTTTTTTTTTTTTTTTTTTTTTTTTTCTTTGCATAAATGTTTTGTAGATCTACTTATATAGCCCATAAGGTTGTTTGTTTATTTTTATTTATTTTTTTTGCTTATTTTTAAATAACATTGCTCTGATTTTCAGACTCCTAACCAAGCCCCAAAGGTTTATGGGAATACCGTCAGCTACCTACTCCAGCTTGCTCCTGTTTGTGTAAAGGGTCTTTTTATATGCAAAAGAAGGGGGAGGGTCTTATTTCCCACTTGCAGTGGGCTTTCCAACTACCTTTTCAACAGAGCTAAACTGAGAGCTTCTAAGTACATCTTTAAACAGTTTTACTGGAATTTTATATCGGTATCTGTGCATCTTATTTTTTTATAGTAGTGTCTATGCAGTTACATGAAAATTGGTGTATACTGTTCTTTTAAGGGAATATATATTTTTTTAATTGTCCCTTTAATGTAGTTGTTGTCTGGAAGGAACGTTGAAATAAGGGTCAGGGGAGGGGTGATAATAAAGGAGTAGGAGGAGCCTCTGGAAACTTTCTCCATAGTTTTTACTATCCTAAGAAGATAATAGACTACACATGTGAGAATGGAACGTGAAAAATGATTACAATGCAAAAGCAAAATCTGATTTGCTAGCTACTCTGTGCTATTAAAGGACACGAGGACAAGTCAAAATTAACTAATTAGAGTGATTTTTTTTTTTTTAATTTTTTAGACTATAATGGACATTTAAAGGAACCGTAAAGTCAAAATTATTCTTTCATTATTCAGATAGAAAATGCAATTTTAAAACACTTTTTTCCCTATTTATTTCCGTTAACAAATTATTCAGTCTTCTTATATTCACACTTTGAAGCACTAGCTCCTACTGAGCATGTCAAGAGTTCAGTATATATGTATATGCATTTCATGATTGGCTGAGGCTGTCACATGAATCAGGGGTAGGAAAAATAAGCACATGAAAATTTTCACAAATATTCTCATAGTAAGTGCTATTGCATTTTGTTGATGGGGCAATTCTACTGTGTTTAATGTATGAGATGTGTTTTAATAGTTATGTAGGAATCGGAAAATGGGGGCTGAGATCCTGTATGTATATTATTTTGGATCTGCATAAATAACATAGGTACATCTTTTCATAGTTTTCTCATTCCATTAGTAGTATTTGTGCAAGCAAAGGGTTATATCTACATAAAACATTGCTTGCTTAAAGGTTGTTGCGCTATATATATTATATTATATTTCTTGGCTAATTTTAAATGTGTTCACTGCTCCACTGCGATATGCAGTGCAATTGAATTTTACTCATTGTTTCTTCATTATCTGGTTAGGTTATTGGTGGTGCTGGACTGGATGTTGATTTTTCCCTCACTACTCCTTCAGGAATTTTGCTTATTATGGAGAGGCGGCGGTCGGATGGTGTCCACACGTGAGTAACTCTAGCAAGGCTTTATTGTGAGAGCTTCATACTTATCATATGTTGCTTTTTGTTTACTTGCACTAATGGTTTAATGCATTTTTAAAAAAAAAAAAAATTTCCCTTTTCTTCGCTCTTTAACCCTTTCATGCCTTGATGCAAGTGCTTAGATCGAAACAAAGTTCTGATGTAAACACTTGCTGAAAAATTGAAATCCCGCGAACGTCGATGCGATAATATGATTTCAAGGCTGGGATCGAATCAAAGGGCACTGCCTATGCTGCTAGACACGCACCCCCAGTTTGATTTTTCATTAACTAAAAGCAGGAGGCTGAAGGACGCCATATAAGGTAGGACGTTCCATGCCATCCTAACGTCGTTAAAGCCCAGGGCTGTTAGGACGGCATGGAATGTCCTAACGGCATGAAGTGGTTAAATAAATAAAAATGCAGTCTGAGTACTTGTGCAGTTATATGTATTTAAAATATTACCCCTTCTCTTCTTCCCTTTTTTTTTTTTTTTTTTTTTTTTTTTTGGACAGTCTAGTCAGAATTAAACTTTCATGATACAGATAGGGCATGCAATTTTACACAACTTTCCAGTTTTACGTTTATCAACTTTGCTTTGTTCTCATGTCATTCTTTGTTGAAGAGATATCTAGCTAGGTAGCGTGCACATTTCTGGAGTGCTACATGACAGGAAATAGTGCTGCCATTTAATGCTCTTGCTTATGTATAACATTGTTGCAAAACTGCTTCACACGTGCACACGCCTGAACTTACCTTCCTGCTTTTCAACAAAGGATAAGAAAACAAGAATTAAATAAGAAATTTGGTTAAAATTCTATGTTCTCTCTGAATCGTGAAAGATAAAACAAAATTTATGCTTACCTGATAAATTTTTCTTTTGCGATGTACCGAGTTCACGGATTCATCCTTCCCAACAGGAAGTGGCAAAGAGAAGCACCACAGCAGAGCTGTCTATATAGCTCCCCCCTTAACTCCACCCCCCCAGTCATTCGACCGAAGGCCAAGGAAGAAAAAGGAGAAAGTATAAGGTGCAGAGGTGACTGAAGTTTTTAATAAAAAATACCATCTGTCTTGAATAGACAGGGCGGGCCGTGGACTCGGTACATCGCAAAAGGGAGAAATTTATCAGGTAAGCATAAATTTTGTTTTCTTTTGCATGATGTACCGAGTCCACGGATTCATCCTTACTTGTGGGATACCAATACCAAAGCTTTAGGACACTGATGAAGGGAGGGACAAGACGGGAACCTAAACGGAAAGCACCACTGCTTGCAAAACCTTTCTGCTAAAAATAGCCTCCGAAGAAGCAAAAGTATCAAATTTGTAACATTTTGAAAAGGTATGAAGCGAAGACCAATTCGCAGCCTTACAAATCTGTTCAACAGAAGCATCATTTTTAAAAGCCCATGTGGAAGCTACCGCTCTAGTAGAATGAGCTGTAATCCTTTCAGGAGGCTGCTGTCCAGCAGTCTCATAAGCCTAACGGATGATGCTTTTCAGCCAAAAGGAAAGAGAAGTCGCCCGTAGCCTTTGACCCCTACGCTTTCCAGAATAGACGACAAAGAAGATGTTTGACGAAAATCTTTGGTTGCCTGTAAATAAAATTTCAAAGCACAAACCACGTCCAAGTTGTGCAACAGACGTTCCTTCTTACAAGAAGGATTAGGACACAGAGAAGGAACAACAATTTCCTGATTGATATTCCTGTTGGCAACAACCTTAGGTAGGAACCCAGGCTTGGTACGCAAAAACCACCTTATCAGCTTAACACCTCTTTCACTTTACCCTTCCTGCTTAGAGCTGGCAAAGAGAATGACAAGGGGGGAGCTATATAGACAGCTCTGCTGTGGTGCTCTTTGCCACTTCCTGTTGGGAAGGATAATATCCCACAAGTAAGGATGAATCCGTGGACTCGGTACATCATGCAAAAGAAAAATTTGTTTTCCTTCCATAAGGCAGGGAGAGTCCACAACTTCATTCCTTACTGTTGGGAAATAAAAACACCTGGCCACCAGGAGGAGGCAAAGACACCCCAGCCAAAGGCTTAAATATCCTTCCTATTCCCCTATCCCCCAGTCATTCTTTGCCTTTCGTCACTAGAGTAGTTGGCAGAGAAGTGTCAGAAGATGTGGATATTCCTCTAATGGGTATGTTCCCTTCAAGAAAGGACTGGAGTTTTAAGTAATCCTATAAACCTCTTAGAGTATTGATGAAAATTAGTCTGGAGATGCAGGGAAAGTTTTTCTGCGAACCCATCCAGACTGTCGCTAACAGCTCCTGAGCAATCGGTGTTGACGAGTTTCACTGCTTGCTGTTACACACGCAGTCCATGTCAGAAGCGTCTCTGCAAGACTGTCACACTTGAGAGGCTGTGCCTGTTCCACAGCATGGATCCTGGAGGTAAGACAGTTTATATTTACACTTTTTCTATGCAGGGTCACAGTGTGGCTCCTTTATGCCTCAATAGGATCAAGGGTTAATCTCTCCTTCAGACAGATTATTTGAACAGATAGGGGTTATTTATAACTGCTTCAATGTGAGTTTTTTTTTTTTTTTTTTGGCTCATAGACTGTGTGCTTTTTGGCTTGGAACAAACAGGTTTCACTTTCGTTTTTAAATGTTGCGCAGCTCATAATAGCTTAGCACCTTTTTCATAGCAGGGGAAGTCCTGTCCTACGCTCCACATGACCGGTTGCTGTCTTTTCATTTCCTACGATTCTTCTGCGGATATCACTCATAAGGAGAGTGTTCTCACTGTTAGCTGTCTGGGTCTAGGAGGTGGTGAGTGCCCCAGCCATTAGGATTATAAAGGTGCCGTGTGTTTTTTTTTTTTTTTGTTTTTTTTTAAATAAAAGCATTTACTTTTTGTTTCTGTGAATATCTTAGCTATGTAGGACTCTGATACTACATTAGAAGGTTCTGCTCCTTCTGTACTGATTCATAATTCCTGTTTATATTGTGAGGAGGCTGTGGTTTGCCTGTGTGCTTAATTTTGTTCCATTTGCCTAAGCACTGTTCTTAAATCTAAGAAGGGAGACAAGCCTAATACTAATACTCATAGCGCTATTAGCCTCTCTGAGCCGTCTACCTCTCAGGAATCTGGGTCCCGAGACTATACTACCATTTCTACACTACCCGCTCCACATGCAGTTCCCAGCGGCTCAACTAATCCACCTGAAAGGGGGATTTTTTCCGGCGGACTTTACAGCGCAGTTACAATCGGCAGTGTTTTACCTTGCTTTAGCAAACGCAAGAGAAAGGTTAAACATAGTTCTTCTGACCTAGAGTCATCTAAATATTTGTCGGATTTAGCTACTATGTCCCAGCTATCCGAGGATGAGTTAACCTCTGTAGCTTCAGAGGGTGAACTTTCTGAGTCAGAGACTTTCTAAACTGCCTTCAGCGGAGGAACACTCCTTTTAGATTTAAAATAGAGTATCTCCATTTTTTTATTAAAGGAAGTTCTGTCTATGCTAGAGGTTCCAGAGGCTACACTCGCTAATGAACCTAAGATCCCTAAATTAGATGGGGTTTATGAAGATAGGAAGGTCCCTCTGACTTTTCCTGTGTCAGTTAAGATGGAGAACATTATTAGTAACAAATGGGAAAGAATAGGAACTTCTTTTCCCCCCTTGTTTACTTTTTAAAAAAAATGATTCCCGGTCCCTGACTCTCAATTAGATTTGTGGGGCTCCATCCTTAAGGTGGATGGCGCTTTTTCTACACTGGCTAAGCGTACTACTATCCCTCTGGAGGATAGGTCTTCTTTTTAGAGAGCCTATGAATAAGAAAATGGAAACCTTTCTGAGGAAGATGTTTCAACATAGTGTTTTTATTTCTACTTACTGGTGCGACACTCTGAGCTCATTGAGGTGGAGACTCCCCTCAAGAATATTCAAGAGAGAATCAAAGCACTGAGAATTGCTAACTCCTTCATATGTGACGCAAATATCAGATTATTCCCATAAATGCAAAGTCTTGGTCTGTGGATATGACTTCTAAATCCAGACTCCTTTCTCTTCCTTTCAAGGGGAAGATTTTATTCGGTTCAGGGCTGGACTCCATTATTTCTACGATTACTGAAAGGGAAAGGTGCTTTCCTACCGCAGGATAAAAAAAAATAGGCCTAAGGGACGGCAATTGTCTAATTTTCGTTCTGACAAATCACGACGGCAATCCTCATCCAAGTCCGAGCAGCCCAAGAGCACTTGGAAGCCGGCTCAGTCCTGGAATAAGTCCAAACAGATTAAGCAGCCCGCCGAGAACAAATCAACATGAAGGGGCGGCCCATGTTCCAGGATCAGATCGAGTAGGGGGCAGACTGTCTCTTTATTCAGATGCTTGCTTCCAGGATGTATAAGATCCTTGGGTCCTGGAGGTTGTATCTTAAGGATACAGGATAGCATTCAAGTCTCATCCGCCCAGGGGCAGATTTCTACTCTACAGTCTGTCTACAAGACTAGAAAAGAGGGCTGTCTTCTTAGGTTGCGTACAGGATCTCTCCTCTCAAGGAATAATTGTCCCGGTACCTTCAGCAGAAAGAGGTTTAGGGTTTTATTCAAACCTTTTTGTGGTTCCAAAGTATGAGGGAATTGTTCGTCCATTTCTGGACCTAATGTGCCTAAGTTTGAGTGTTCCCTCTTTCAAGATGGAGATAATACGGTCAATCCTTCCTCTGGTTCAGGAAGGACAGTTTATGACCACCATAGACCTGAAGGATGCATACCTTCACGTCCCGATACACAGGGAACATTTTCAGTTCCTGAGGTTTGCCTTTCTGGACCAGTTCATAGCTCTTCAGTTTGGCCTAGCTACTGCTCCAAGGATATTTAGAAGGTTCTGGGGGCTCTTCTAGCCATTGCCAGAACACAAGATATTGCAGTAGCGCCTTACCTGGACAATATTTTGGTACAGGCACCATCTTTTTCGTCTAGCCGAAGAACATTTCGGAGTCCCTTCTTAGTATTCTTCGATCACATGGATGGAAGATAAATTTGGAAAAGAGTTCTCTTACTCAAAGTACAAGGGTGAATTTCCTGGGGACAATACTAGAATTAATCTGTGAGGAATATTCTCATGGATATCGGAGACATTGCAAGCTAACTTCTGCATGTCTTGCCCTCCAGACCTCCTTGAGACCTCTGGCTCAGTGTATGGAGGTGATCAGACTCATGGTGTCCTGTATTGACATCATTCCTTTTGCCAGATTCCATCTGAGACCCTTACAACTATGCATGCTGAGACAATAGAACAGCGACCATTCAGATATGTCTCAACAGATCGTGCTGGACAATCTGTCCCAAGGCACGTGCTTCTTGAGATTGTGACTACGAACAAAAGCATTTCCGGCTAGGGAGCCGTTTGGGGTGCCAAGAAGGCGCAAGGATTGTGGACTCCGGAGGAGTACTCCCTTCAGACCAATATTTTGGAACTCCGGCAATCTTCAATGCCTTGAAGGCTTCGCCCCTTCTGGGTTCATCCCAGTTGATCATATTCCAATCAGACAATATAACCTCAGTTGCATACATCAACCATCAGAGGGGAATGAAGTATCTCAGATACTAGAGTGGGCGGAGACTGACAAATGTACGCTGTCAGTGATCCACATTTTGGGAATGGTCTCTCCACCCTGAGGTGTTTGCTGAGTGGGGGACACCGGAGATCTCATGGCATCCCACCTCAATACCAAGCTACCCAGGTACAGGTTGAGGGATCCTTAGGCGGTATCAGTACTATAGAGGTTCAGACTTGTATATCTTTTTCCTCCATTACCGCTTCTCCCTCGTGTGGTGGCTCGCATCAAGCAGGAGCGAGCATCAGTGATTCTGATTGTTCGAAGGACGTGGTTTGCAGATCTGGTGGAGATGTCCTCATCTCATCAGTGGAGGTTACTTTGTTGTAGAGATCTCCTGATACAGGGTTCCTTCGTCCATTGAACACTTAGTCAAAAGATGGTTCTCTGAGAGTGTTATCGACACTCTTGTTCAAGCTTGTAAGCCAGTTGCTCATCGTATCAACCATAAAGTGTGGAGAACTTGCTTGTACTGGTGTGAAGAGCGTTATTTTTTTTTTTTTTTCCTGGCATAATTTTATCTTTTCTCCAGGATGAACTGGAGAAGGGTCTATCTGCTAGTTCCCTGAAGGGACAGATATCGACCCTGTCGATGTTACTGCAGAAGAGATTGGCTGAGCTTCCGTATGTGCAGTCCTTTGTTAAGACTGACTAGGATCAGACCTGTGTTTAGATCTGTAGTTCTGCCTTGGAGCCTAAATCTTGTTCTTAGTGTTTTTGCAGCAGGCTCCTTTTGAGCCTATGCATACTGTTGACATTAAATTGTTATCTTGGAAGATTCTTTTTTTGCTGGATATTGCCACTGCGCGAGTTTCTGAGATCTTTGCTTTACAATGTGACTCCCCTTATTTGTTTTTCTATGCTAAGGCAGTTTTATGTACTAAATTAGGGTTCCTCCCTAAGGTGGTGTTGGATCGTAACATTAATCAAGAAACTGTTGTTCCTGCCTTGTGTCCTAATCCTCCATCAGCGAAGGAACGCTTGCTTCACAATCTAGATGTGGTTCGTGCCTTGAAGTTCTATCTTAAGACTTCTAAGGCATTCAGACAATCTTCCTCTTTGTTTGTCATCTATATGGGGAAGCATAAGGGGCAGAAGGCTACTACGACTTCCCTATCTTTCTGGTTGAGGAGTGTCATCCGCTTAGCTTATGAGACAGCGGGGCAACAGCCTCCTGAGAGGGTAACTGCTCATTCCACTAGAGCAGTGGCTTCCTCCTGGGCTTTTAAGAACAAGGCCTCTATGGATCAGATTTGGAAGGGGGCTACCTGGTCCTCGCACTACTTTTTTTTTTTTTTTTTTTTTTCTAAATTTTACAAGTTTTTGGGAGAGAGGTTTTGCAGGCTGTGGTGCCCTCAGAATAGGGTCCACCTCTTTGTTCCCTTCAGTTTATACATTCAGTGTCCTCTGGAGCTTGGGTATAGTTTTCCCAACAGTAAGGAATGAAGTCATGGACTCTCCCTGCCTTATGGAAGGAAAACCATAATTTATGCGTACCAGATAAATTCCTTTCCTTCCTGGCAGGGAGAGTCCACGACCCAGCCCGTAATTTTATTTTTTGTTGGGTTGTTCCCTTTTTTTTAATTTTTTTATTCTGGCACCTTTTTTATACCCTGATGTTTCTCCTACTTTTCTTTGTTCCCTCTGCAGAATGACTGGGGGATAGGGCAAGTTGGAGGGATATTTAAGCCTTTAACTGGGGTGTCTTTGCCTCCTCAGGTGTTGTATTTCCCAACAGTAAGGAATGAAGTCGTGGACTCTCCCTGCCAGGAAGGAAAGGAAATTATCCGGTAAGCATAAATTTGTTTTCTTTCATGTAATTGGCAAGAGTGCATGAGCTAGTGACATATGGGATATACAATCCTACCAGGAGGGGCAAAGTTTCCCAAACCTCAAAATGCCTATAAACACACCCCTCACCACACCCACAATTCAGTTTTACAAACTTTGCCTCCTATGGAGGTGGTGAAGTAAGTTTGTGCTAAGATTTCTATGTTGATATGCGCTTCTCAGCATTGTTGAAGCCCGATTCCTCTCAGAGTACAGCGAATATCAGAGGGACGTGAAGGGAGTATCGCTTATTGAATACGATGATTTCCCTAACGGGGGTCTATTTCATGGGTTTTCTGTTATCGGTCGTAGAGATTTCTTCTCCTACCTCCCTTTTCAGATCGATGATATACTCTCAAATTACCATTACTTCTACTAACTGTTTTAGTACTGGTTTGGCTATCTGCTATATGTGGATGGGTGTCTTTTGGTAAGTATGTTTTTTATTACTTAAGACACCTCGGCTATGGTTGGGCACTTTATTCATTTATATAAAGTTCTAAATATATGTATTGTACTTATATTTGCCTTGAGTCAGGTTCATGTATTTCCTTCTGCAGACTGTCAGTTTCATATTTGGGGAATATAAATTTTTTTTTTTTTTTTTTTTAAGAAATTAATTTCTTACCTGGGGTTTAGTCTTTTTTTTTTTTTTTTTTTTTAAATTGACTACTTCTTGCAAATTGCGGGTGGTATTAGGCCCACGGGTGCGTCAAATGCTAAACTTTATTGCGTCATTCTTGGCGCAGAAATATTTTTGGCACAAAAAAATAAATAAAATACTTGACGCCAAGACCTTTCACACGGCTGCGTCATTAGTGACGCGAGTGTGTCATTTCCGGTTATTTTTGGCGCCAAAAAAGTTTACATTACGTTGTGCGTCATACTTGGCGCCAAACTTTTCATTATTTCAATACCCCATGAATGTTTGCCTCCTGCTTTTTACTCTATAAAAGGGCTATGCTATTTGCATTTTTTTCCCATTCCTGAAACTGTCATATAAGGAAATAGATCATTTTGCTTTATATGTTGTTTTTTTCTCTTACATTGTGCAAGATGTCTCAATCTGATCCTGTCTCAGAAGTTTCTGCTGGAACATTGCTGCCTGACATTGGTTCTACCAAAGCTAAGTGCATTTGTTGTAAAATTGTAGAAATTATTTCGCTGAATGTCATTTGTAATAGTTGTCATGATAGACTTTTACATACAGATAGTGTATCCATCAGTAAAAGTACATTGCCAGTTGCAGTTCCTTCAACTTCTAATGTGCATGATATACCTGTAAATTTTAAAGAATGTGTTTCTGATTCTATCCTGAAGGCTTTGTCTGCATTTCCACCTTCTAATAAACGTAAAAGGTCTTTTAAAACTTCTCATTTAGTTGATGAAATTTCAAATGACCAACAAGATAATAATTTATCCTCTTCTGATGAGGATCTATCTGATACAGAAGATCCTTCCTCAGACATTGACACTGACAAATCTACTTATTTAAAATAGAGTATATGCATTCTTTATTAAAAGAAGTGTTAATTACTTTGGATATTGAGGTAACCAGTCCTATTGACATTCAGTCTAAACGTTTAAATGTTTTTAAACCTCCTCTGGTTTCTCCAGGGGTTTTTCCTATTCCTGAGGCTATTTCTGATATGATTTCTAGGGAATGGAATAAGCCAGGTACTTTTATTCCTTCTTCAAGGTTTAAAAAATTGTATCCTTTACCAGCTAAATCTATAGAGTTTTGGGAAAAAATCCCTAAAGTTGATGGGGCTATTTCTACTCTTGCTAAACGTACCACTATTCCTATGGAAGATAGAACTTCCTTTAAGGATCCATTAGATAGGAAGCTTGAATCTTATCTAAGGAAGGCCTATTTATATTCAGGTCATCTTCTCAGACTTGCAATTTCTTTGGCTGATGTTGCAGCTGCATCAACTTTCTGGTTGGAGAATTTAGCGCAACAAGAATTTGATTCTGACATATCTAGCATTATTCGCTTACTGCAACATGCTAATCATTTTATTTGTGATGCCATTTTTGATATCAAAATTGATGTTAGATCCATGTCTTTAGCTATATTAGCTAGAAGAGCTTTGTGGCTTAAATCTTGGAATGCTGATATGACATCTAAATCTAGATTACTATCTCTTTCTTTCCAAGGTAATAATTTATTTGGTTCTCAGTTGGATTCTATTATTTCAACTGTCACTGGGGGAAAGGGCGTTTTTCTGCCTCAGGACAAAAAACCTAAGGGTAAATCTAAGGCTTCTAACCGTTTTCGTTCCTTTCGTTAGAATAAGGAACAAAAACTCAATCCTCCCCCCAAGGAATCTGCTTCCAATTGGAAGCCTTCATCAAATTGGAATAAATCCAAGCCATTTAGTAAACCAAAATCAGCCCCCAAGTCCGCATGAAGGTGCGGCCCTCGTTCCAGCTCAACTGGTAGGGGGCAGATTAAGGTTTTTCAAGGTTATTTGGATAAAATCTATCCAAAATCATTGGATTCAGAGCATTGTCTCTCAAGGGTATCGAATAGGATTCAGAGTAAGACCTCCTGTGAATATTTTTTTTTTCTCTCGCGTATCCCAGTAAATCCAGTAAAAGCTCAGGCTTTCCTAAAGTGTGTTTCAGACCTGGAGTCTTCAGGGGTAATCATGCCAGTTCCTACTCAGGAACAAGGTTTGGGGTTTTACTCAAACCTATTCATTGTACCAAAAAAAGAAAAATTTATTCAGACCAGTTCTGGATCAGAAAATTTTGAATAGTTATGTAAGAGTACCAACTTTCAAGATGGTGACTATAAGGACTATTCTGCCTTTTGTTCAGCAAGGACATTATATGTCAACAATAGACTTGCATGGAAGTTTTAGGTCTCATGACTGCAGCATTGGACGCGATCCCCTTTGCTCGTTTTCACATGAGACCTCTACAGCTTTGTATGCTGAATCAATGGTGCAGGGATTATACAAAGATATCTCAATTAATATCCTTGAATCCCAATGTACGACACTCTCTGACATGGTGGATAGATCACCATTATTTAGTTCAAGGGGCTTCTTTTGTTCGGCCAACCTGGACTGTGATCACAACAGATGCAAGTCTTTCAGGTTGGGGAGCTGTTTGGGGATCTCTGACAGCACAAGGGGTTTGGAAATCTCAAGAGGCGAGATTACCAATAAATATTTTAGAACTCTGTGCAATTCTCAGAGCTCTTCAGTTTTGGCCTCTGCTAAAGAGAGAACCGTTCATTTGTTTTCAGACAGACAATATTACAACAGTGGCTTATGTCAATCATCAGGGTGGGACTCACTGTCCCCAAGCTATGAAAGAAGTATCTTGGATACTTGTTTGGGCGGAATCCAGCTCGTCTAATCTCTGCGGTACATATCCCAGGTGTAGACAATTGGGAGGCTGATTATCTCAGCCGCCAGACTTTACATCCAGGGGAGTGGTCTCTCCATCCAGATGTGTTTTCTCAGATTGTTCAGATGTGGGGGCTTCCAGAGATAGATCTCATGGCCTCTCATCTAAACAAGAAACTTCCCAGATACCTGTCCAGGGATGTTCAGGCAGAAGCAGTGGATGCACTGACACTTCCTTGGTGTTATCATCCTGCTTACATTTTCCCACCTCTAGTTCTCCTTCCAAGAGTGATCTCCAAAATCATCATGGAACAATCATTTGTGTTGTTGGTGGCTCCAGCATGGCCACACAGGTTTTGGTATGCGGATCTGGTTCGGATGTCCAGTTGCCCGCCTTGGCCACTTCCGTTACGGCTAGACTTACTATCTCAAGGTCCGTTTTTCCATCAGGATCTCAAATCATTAAATTTAAAGGTATGGAAATTGAACGCTTAGTACTAAGTCATAGAGGTTTCTCTGACTCAGTGATTAATACTATGTTACAAGCTCGTAAATCTGTCTCTAGAAAGATTTATTATAGAGTCTGGAAGACTTACATTTCATGGTGTTCTTCTCATAAACTCTCCTGGCATTCTTTTAGAATGCCTAGAATTTTACAGTTTCTTCAGGATGGTTTGGATAAGGGTTTGTCTGCAGGTTCCATCAAAGGCCAAATCTCCGCTCTGTTTTATTTCACAGAAAGATTGCTATACTTACTGATATCCACTGTTTTGTACAGGCTTTAGTTCGCATTAAGCCTGTTATTAAACCAATTTCTTCTCCTTGGAGTCTTAATTTGGTTCTGAAGGCTTTACAGGCTCCTCCATTTGAACCTATGCATTCTTTGGACATTAAACTACTTTCTTGAAAAGTGTTGTTCCTTTTGGCCATCTCTTCTGCTAGAAGAGTTTCTGAGCTATCTGCTCTTTCTTGTGAATCTCCTTCTCTGATTTTTCATCAGGATAAGGCAGTTTTGCGGACTTCTTTTCAATTTTTACCTAAGGTTGTGAATTCTAACAACATTAGTAGAGAAATTGTTGTCCCTTCCTTGTGTCCTAATCCTAAGAATTCTTTGGAAAGATCCTTACATTCTTTGGATGCGGTAAGAACTTTGAAATATTATGTGGAAGCTAAGATTTCAGGAAGACTTCCAGTTTGTTTTATTTTCTGGTCCTAGGAAAGGTCAGAATGCTTCTGCTATTTCCTTGGCTTCTTGGTTGAAACTTTTGATTCATCAAGCTTATTTGGAGTTGGGTCAGGCCCCGCCTCAGAGAATTACAGCTCATTCTACTAGATCAGTCTCCGCTTCATGGGCTTGTAAGAATGAAGCTTCAGTTGATCAGATTTGCAAAGCGGCAACTTGGTCTTCTTTGCATACATTTACTAAATTTTACCGTTTTGATGTATTTGCTTCTTCAGAAGCAGTTTTTGGTAGAAAAGTTCTTCAGGCAGCTGTTTCAGTTTGATTCTTCTGCTTTTGATTTAAGTTTTTTTTTTTTTCTTTCCAAAATGAAAATAAACTTATTTTTTTGGGTTGTGGATTCATTTTTTTCAGCGGAATATGGCTGTTTTTATTCCCTCCCTCTCTAGTGACTCTTGAGTGGAGATCCACATCTTGGGTATTGATATCCCATATGTCACTAGCTCATGGACTCTTGCCAATTACATTAAAGAAAACATAGTTTATGTAAGAACTTACCTGATAAATTCATTTCTTTCATATTGGCATGAGGCCCACTCTTTTTATGGTGGTTATGTTTTTTTGTATAAAGCACAATTATTTCCAAATTTCCTTTGATGCTTTATCACCCCACTGCTTGGCTATTCGTTAAACTGAATTGTGGGTGTGGTGAGGGGTGTATTTATAGGCATTTTGAGGATTGGGAAACTTTGCCCCTCCTGGTAGGATTGTATATCCCATATGTCACTAGCTCATGGATTCTTGCCTATATGAAAGAAATGAATTTATCAGGTAAGTTCTTACATAAATTATGTTTTTATGTCCCTTTATTTTATTTTTTTTTAATACTTTTTTTTTTTTTTATTTCAACAAAGTAATGGACTGTTTTATTTATATTTTTTATATATCTATCTATATCACACAATGGTATTTATACTCTTTATTCCTGTCTATCTAGTGTGGAGCCCACAGAAGTTGGTGACTACATGATCTGCTTTGATAACTCATTCAGTACCATCTCAGAGAAGCTAGTTTTCTTTGAATTGATATTTGATAATCCACAAGGTGATGAGGAACCAGAAAACTGGTCAGAGGTAGTGGAACCTGATGAGCTCCTAGATATTAAGTTTGAAGATATAAAGGTGAGTTGGAGCCTTTTCTTTTCTATATATTTTTTTTTCTGCAAGAAAATTTTATTTTGCCATTTTTACAACTTCTACTATTTAATTTGTTTAGCTACAAACTCTTCCCTCCCTCCCCCTCTTCTTTTTAGGAGTCTATTGAGGGGATGAAATCCAAGCTGGAACGCAGCATGCAGATGCAGACATTAATTCGGGCCTTTGAGGCTCGTGACCGTAACCTGCAGGAAAGCAACCTTGATAGAGTAAACCTCTGGTCAGCTGTGAATCTTGGGGTGATGGTTAGTGTGGCCTTCCTCCAAGTATACCTGCTAAAAAGCCTTTTTGATGATAAACGCAAGATCCGGACGTAGCACAGCTTTCATATTATGGACATGAGATAGGTGGAGCTGGTATTATATACAATTTTATGCAATGTCTTCCATTGACTTTTTACTTGGACAGATCTTTGAATACACCAGCCAACTGCTCATCTTATTTTTGGATCTGCATCAGATATCTGTGAGAAGTTTGTGTCAAATGTGTGGCATGTGCTCTTATTTTGTAGCAAAGAGAGGCAATTTGTTATACATATTTTTTTTTTTTTCTGTACACCTTTGTTATATTCAGATTTGTCTTATTTTACGGTAGTTTAAAGCCAAGATGGGACTTTTAAATAGGGAAAAACACAAACAAGTAGAGAGGAAGAAATGATCAAATATTTTTCTCAGGATCCCATATTAATCGCAGTACAATTGACTTATATAACATGTTATGTAAACAAGGAATACCATACGAGGTAAAATGCTAAATTAATTTTATTCATATATTGAAAACGTCGTCTTTGTTCATGCTTAGAAAAATATTTACCAGGGTCTTGTACAAGATTATGAGAGACTCTGTGCAAATACACAATAAATGCTTTTGTGCAGTTCTACAGGTATGAACAAAGGAATGATTACATTGTATCCATTTTTTGTTGTTCACTATAAATCAGTTTATAAAATAATGTAATATAAAGCAGCACCAACCACTTGCATAAGTATAACAAAACTTTGCCACTTCAGATTACTGGATTCATTTATTTGTAGCGCACCAATAGATTGTGCAGGTTGGACTACAGTACTGACTGGAATGCTGTGTTGAAAACTTTTCTCAGCTGAGACCTACATATGCAAATTATAGTTCTTTTGGAAGCAATATGGAAAGCTTCACGTTGATGCCTTACATTTAAAGGGACACGTTACTCATAAATTCTCCTTTATTCCTGATGGAACTCTGAGAAAGTCTGATGTATACCTGGATAATTCTTTGTTTAAAACTAAGATCAAAGAAACCAGTCTTGAGTAGTTACCATTCAGCTCATTTTTTTTTACTTTCAACTGCATCTTTAAAAATAAACAGCCTCATTACATCTTGGTTACACTTTGCTGTGATATTTCACTGACCTTGTGCATAAGCTTGCTTGAACAGAGCAGGAAAAGAAAGTGGCCGTGCTTGCTGTACTGTCCCTTGCTACTCCCAGTTCAACCATCTGCAATTGATGTTTAAGACCTTACAATGGGAGGTGGTTACTGGTGACATTTTGATAGAAAATATCTTCCTATTATACATAGAAATGTTCATGTTTTAGAAACTTTGAATTGGTTCCTAATGTGAGACTTACAATATTTTTTTCTGTGATCTAATCAGCTGTTTAATTTTTGATAATTTGATTTTCCCACTGTTATCTTGAATAGTGGGCCTCAAGGACTGGAATTTAAGAAGCTTACATTATTACATGTAACACAAGTACCAGCACTCACTTGACAGTAGAAATCTGTTAAAATGAAGGACTTGCTAATGATTCTGGGATTTGGATACCAATACAAACCAAAACTGTCATTTTAATTGTGCAGTTCTTATAACTAAAACAATTTTTATGATACAATAACCATGAATATCTTGATAAAGGACTATTGGTGGCTCAGACAGATTCTGTGAAGTGTTAATTTTCTAAATAAATATTGTTGATAATTTATTGGATAAACCTGCATACTTTATCCTGTTTTAATAAACCTACAAGTCTTCAAAGCCAGGTTTCTTACCTTCAGATTGAATACACAATCTTTCTTTTATTAATATAGAGATCATGTGATTTTTCTGTGGAACTTTAATCGGTGAATTAAAAACCACGTTGTAAATTGTTAAAACCTGCAGAGTAAAGAAGAATATAAGTATTTATAGCAGTGAATGATTTCAACTGTGTCCATATAATAATTTTCCTTATAACAAAGAGGTTATTTCATAGCTATAACAAGCTTCCATTGGTCTTTTTACAGATTACTATAATGGTTTCAAATACTACATGTTCAGACTTTATTATTATGCCAAGATTCATGATGTGCTGAGTTTGTCCGTCTTATCTTTCCTTTTGGTATGTACTCTTGCTCATTTTGTAGAGGTGGCCTTCCTCCCATGTCAACAAGTTGCTTGATAACCTATGAGGTTTCTGCAATTGCAATCACATTATTAGAAGTCTTCTACTGTTTCTCCTTCAGAACCTGTGAGGATTCTGTAATCTATAACTTGATAGTAAACCATAAACTACACCTAAGTGTGATTGGGCTGAGCCTTGCAATCATATAACAAAGATTGCTTTTCTCTTTCTTATACTAGTAGGGAGAGATTTCATGCTGTATTTAGTTATATGCCTTGTCAAACAAGGATGTATCTCTAATTAGACTCAATCACTTAATTTGTGCAGTTCAGAATTTCTACAAGAATCAATCTGTGCCCCTAAGCAATATTAAAGCATTTATAGAATTGTCTATGCTTTTATAAGTGTCAAATCCCTACATCTACACACCAAATTGAACACCATATTTAGCTGTATTGATAGAACACATGGGTAAGCACTCTTGTCTGTATCAATAGAGAAAGGCAGGAGTGTAGAGTGTTATGGCAGCTAAATACTTCACAAGAGAAAATATGCTCTACATATAAGTATTCCAAGGCAGCACGCTGTACCAGGGAGAGTTCTGCAAAATATTTTAAATATTAAGACACAACTAAATAGTGTATGAAGGAGCCAGGTAAAAGGCACTGGAAGGTCACACCTTGACCTCCTAAGCTTTGTTTTTGACCTGTCCTTTAGTTTTTTTTATTTATTTAAACAATATAACTGGTGGAACTCCTACCAGGCCAGTTTTAGATTGAACTGTATATCTAAAATACAATTATGCAGGTATCTTACTTTAGGACCATATCTCCATGAAACCCCACAGATTTAGAATGTTTAGGCCTTGGCTGAAACAACCCAAGGGTTCAACAATCTGTGTTCAGTTCTGTAGTTTGTCAAAATAGTTGATTTACTGCGTTTGATAAAAAAAATATATACTTACACCAAACTAAACAAGATATGCTAGAACAGTGCAGCATTGCGTTTTTTGGACAAACTGACCTTCATAGTGTGCACAGAATAATTAAATACAGTAAAATTAGCTTATCTATAAAAATCCCTTCCTGTTTAGTAACTAGATCTGCCATTGTGATGATACAGGATGTGTTGTGTCTTAAAAACTTTGGAATATATATTTTTCTTCTTTTGACTAATTTTTTATTTTAAATGTACATAGAATATGATATACATTTAATTCCTAACATTAGCAGTTCACATCTAAGAATCTCATACAGATGTGAATTATATTTTATTATAAATTTGACTTTTCTGATCACCATCTCCACTGCAGTCTTTACTCATCCTTTATCTCCAAAGGGAATAGAATAGGACACTAATATGGAACATGTAGCATAGGCTAAAAAACAGAATTTATGTTTACCTGATAAATTTCTTTCTCCAACGGTGTGTCCGGTCCACGGCGTCATCCTTACTTGTGGGATATTCTCTTCCCCAACAGGAAATGGCAAAGAGCCCAGCAAAGCTGGTCACATGATCCCTCCTAGGCTCCGCCTACCCCAGTCATTCGACCGACGTTAAGGAGGAATATTTGCATAGGAGAAACCATATGGTACCGTGGTGACTGTAGTTAAAGAAAATAAATTATCAGACCTGATTAAAAAACCAGGGCGGGCCGTGGACCGGACACACCGTTGGAGAAAGAAATTTATCAGGTAAACATAAATTCTGTTTTCTCCAACATAGGTGTGTCCGGTCCACGGCGTCATCCTTACTTGTGGGAACCAATACCAAAGCTTTAGGACACGGATGAAGGGAGGGAGCAAATCAGGTCACCTAAATGGAAGGCACCACGGCTTGCAAAACCTTTCTCCCAAAAATAGCCTCAGAAGAAGCAAAAGTATCAAACTTGTAAAATTTGGTAAAAGTGTGCAGTGAAGACCAAGTCGCTGCCCTACATATCTGATCAACAGAAGCCTCGTTCTTGAAGGCCCATGTGGAAGCCACAGCCCTAGTGGAATGAGCTGTGATTCTTTCGGGAGGCTGCCGTCCGGCAGTCTCGTAAGCCAATCTGATGATGCTTTTAATCCAAAAAGAGAGAGAGGTAGAAGTTGCTTTTTGACCTCTCCTTTTACCTGAATAAACAACAAACAAGGAAGATGTTTGTCTAAAATCCTTTGTAGCATCTAAATAGAATTTTAGAGCGCGAACAACATCCAAATTGTGCAACAAACGTTCCTTCTTTGAAACTGGTTTCGGACACAGAGAAGGTACGATAATCTCCTGGTTAATGTTTTTGTTAGAAACAACTTTTGGAAGAAAACCAGGTTTAGTACGTAAAACCACCTTATCTGCATGGAACACCAGATAAGGAGGAGAACACTGCAGAGCAGATAATTCTGAGACTCTTCTAGCAGAAGAAATCGCAACTAAAAACAAAACTTTCCAAGATAATAACTTAATATCAACGGAATGTAAGGGTTCAAACGGAACCCCCTGAAGAACTGAAAGAACTAAATTGAGACTCCAAGGAGGAGTCAAAGGTTTGTAAACAGGCTTGATTCTAACCAGAGCCTGAACAAAGGCTTGAACATCTGGCACAGCTGCCAGCTTTTTGTGAAGTAATACCGACAAGGCAGAAATCTGTCCCTTCAGGGAACTAGCAGATAATCCTTTTTCCAATCCTTCTTGAAGGAAGGATAGAATCCTAGGAATCTTAACCTTGTCCCAAGGGAATCCTTTAGATTCACACCAACAGATATATTTTTTCCAAATTTTGTGGTAAATCTTTCTAGTTACAGGCTTTCTGGCCTGAACAAGAGTATCGATAACAGAATCTGAGAATCCTCGCTTCGATAAAATCAAGCGTTCAATCTCCAAGCAGTCAGCTGGAGTGAAACCAGATTCGGATGTTCGAACGGACCCTGAACAAGAAGGTCTCGTCTCAAAGGTAGCTTCCAAGGTGGAGCCGATGACATATTCACCAGATCTGCATACCAAGTCCTGCGTGGCCACGCAGGAGCTATCAAGATCACCGACGCCCTCTCCTGATTGATCCTGGCTACCAGCCTGGGGATGAGAGGAAATGGCGGGAACACATAAGCTAGTTTGAAGGTCCAAGGTGCTACTAGTGCATCTACTAGAGCCGCCTTGGGATCCCTGGATCTGGCCCCGTAGCAAGGAACTTTGAAGTTCTGACGAGAGGCCATCAGATCCATGTCTGGAATGCCCCACAGGTGAGTGACTTGGGCAAAGATTTCCGGATGGAGTTCCCACTCCCCCGGATGCAATGTCTGACGACTCAGAAAATCCGCTTCCCAATTTTCCACTCCTGGGATGTGGATAGCAGACAGGTGGCAGGAGTGAGACTCCGCCCATAGAATGATTTTGTTCACTTCTTCCATCGCTAGGGAACTCCTTGTTCCCCCCTGATGGTTGATGTACGCAACAGTTGTCATGTTGTCTGATTGAAACCGTATGAACTTGGTCCTCGCTAACCGAGGCCAGGCCTTGAGAGCATTGAATATCGCTCTCAGTTCCAGAATATTTATCGGTAGAAGAGATTCTTCCCGAGACCAAAGACCCTGAGCTTTCAGGGATCCCCAGACCGCGCCCCAGCCCATCAGACTGGCGTCGGTCGTGACAATGACCCACTCTGGTCTGCGGAACGTCATCCCTTGAGACAGATTGTCCAGGGACAGCCACCAACGGAGTGAGTCTCTGGTCCTCTGATTTACTTGTATCTTCGGAGACAAGTCTGTATAGTCCCCATTCCACTGACTGAGCATGCACAGTTGTAATGGTCTTAGATGAATGCGCGCAAAAGGAACTATGTCCATCGCCGCTACCATCAACCCGATCACTTCCATGCACTGAGCTATGGAAGGAAGAGGAACGGAATGAAGTATCCGACAAGAGTCTAGAAGTTTTGTTTTTCTGGCCTCTGTTAGAAAGATCCTCATTTCTAAAGAGTCTATAATTGTTCCCAAGAAGGGAACCCTTGTTGACGGGGATAGAGAACTCTTTTCCACGTTCACTTTCCAGCCGTGAGATCTGAGAAAGGCCAGGACAATGTCCGTGTGAGCCTTTGCTTGAGGAAGGGACGACGCTTGAATCAGAATGTCGTCCAGGTAAGGTACTACTGCAATGCCCCTTGGTCTTAGCACCGCTAGAAGGGAGCCTAGTACCTTTGTGAAAATCCTTGGAGCAGTGGCTAATCCGAAAGGAAGCGCCACGAACTGGTAATGTTTGTCCAGGAATGCAAACCTTAGGAACCGATGATGTTCCTTGTGGATAGGAATATGTAGATACGCATCCTTTAAATCCACCGTGGTCATGAATTGACCCTCCTGGATGGAAGGAAGAATAGTTCGAATGGTTTCCATCTTGAAAGATGGAACCTTGAGAAACTTGTTTAAGATCTTGAGATCTAAGATTGGTCTGAACGTTCCCTCTTTTTTGGGAACTATGAACAGATTGGAGTAGAACCCCATCCCTTGTTCTCTTAGTGGAACAGGATGAATCACTCCCATTTTTAACAGGTCTTCTACACAATGTAAGAACGCCTGTCTTTTTATGTGGTCTGAAGACAACTGAGACCTGTGGAACCTCCCCCTTGGGGGAAGTCCCTTGAATTCCAGAAGATAACCCTGGGAAACTATTTCTAGCGCCCAAGGATCCAGAACATCTCTTGCCCAAGCCTGAGCGAAGAGAGAGAGTCTGCCCCCCACCAGATCCGGTCCCGGATCGGGGGCCAATATTTCATGCTGTCTTGGTAGCAGTGGCAGGCTTCTTGGCCTGCTTTCCCTTGTTCCAGCCTTGCATTGGTCTCCAAGCTGGCTTGGCTTGAGAAGTATTACCCTCTTGCTTAGAGGACGTAGCACTTTGGGCTGGTCCGTTTTTACGAAAGGGACGAAAATTGGGTCTATTTTTCGCCTTGAAAGGCCGATCCTGAGGAAGGGCGTGGCCCTTACCCCCAGTGATATCCGAGATAATCTCTTTCAAGTCAGGGCCAAACAGCGTTTTCCCCTTGAAAGGAATGTTTAGTAGCTTGTTCTTGGAAGACGCGTCAGCCGACCAAGATTTCAACCAAAGCGCTCTGCGCGCCACAATAGCAAACCCAGAATTCTTAGCCGCTAACCTAGCCAATTGCAAAGTGGCGTCTAGGGTGAAAGAATTAGCCAATTTGAGAGCATTGATTCTGTCCATAATCTCCTCATAAGGAGGAGAATCACTATCGAGCGCCTTTATCAGTTCATCAAACCAGAAACATGCGGCTGTAGTGACAGGGACAATGCATGAAATTGGTTGTAGAAGGTAACCCTGCTGAACAAACATCTTTTTAAGCAAACCTTCTAATTTTTTATCCATAGGATCTTTGAAAGCACAACTATCCTCTATGGGTATAGTGGTGCGTTTGTTTAAAGTAGAAACCGCTCCCTCGACCTTGGGGACTGTCTGCCATAAGTCCTTTCTGGGGTCGACCATAGGAAACAATTTTTTCACAATCATCCAGAGTGGATAATACCTCCTTAAGCAGAATGCGGAGATGTTCCAACTTAAATTTAAATGCAATTACATCAGGTTCAGCCTGTTGAGAAATGTTCCCTGAATCAGTAATTTCTCCCTCAGACAAAACCTCCCTGGCCCCCTCAGATTGGGTTAGGGGCCCTTCAGAGATATTAATATCAGCGTCGTCATGCTCTTCAGTAAAACAGAGCAGCCACGCTTACGCTGACAAGGGTTTATTTTGGCTAAAATGTTTTTGACAGAATTATCCATTACAGCCGTTAATTGTTGCATAGTAAGCAGTATTGGCGCGCTAGATGTACTAGGGGCCTCCTGAGTGGGCAAGACTCGTGTAGACGAAGGAGGGAATGATGCAGTACCATGCTTACTCCCCTCACTTGAGGAATCATCTTGGGCATCATTGTCATTATCACATAAATCACATTTATTTAAATGAACAGGAATTCTGGCTTCCCCACATTCAGAACACAGTCTATCTGGTAGTTCAGACATGTTAAACAGGCATAAACTTGATAATAAAGTACAAAAAACGTTTTAAAATAAAACCGTTACTGTCACTTTAAATTTTAAACTGAACACACTTTATTACTGCAATTGCGAAAAAACATGAAGGAATTGTACAAAATTCACCAAATTTTCACCACAGTGTCTTAAAGCCTTAAAAGTATTGCACACCAAATTTGGAAGCTTTAACCCTTAAAATAACGGAACCGGAGCCGTTTTAACACTTTAACCCCTTTACAGTCCCTGGTATCTGCTTTGCTGAGACCCAACCAAGCCCAAAGGGGAATACGATACCAAATGACGCCTTCAGAAAGTCTTTTCTAAGTATCAGAGCTCCTCTCACATGCGACTGCATGCCATGCCTCTCAAAAACAAGTGCGCCACACCGGCGCGAAAATGAGACTCTGCTTATGCTTTGGGAAAGCCCCAGAGAAATAAGGTGTCTAATACAGTGCCTGCCGATATTATAATATCAATAAACCCAAATAAAATGATTCCTCAAAGCTAAATATGTTTTAAAACTGAATCGATTTAGCCCAGAAAAGTCTACAATCTTAATAAGCCCTTGTGAAGCCCTTATTTACCATCGTAATAAACATGGCTTACCGGATCCCATAGGGAAAAATGACAGCTTCCAGCATTACATCGTCTTGTTAGAATGTGTCATACCTCAAGCAGCAAGAGACTGCACACTGTTCCCCCAACTGAAGTTAATTGCTCTCAACAGTCCTGTGTGGAACAGCCATGGATTTTAGTTACGGTGCTAAAATCATTTTCCTCATACAAACAGAAATCTTCATCTCTTTTCTGTTTCTGAGTAAATAGTACATACCAGCACTATTTTAAAATAACAAACTCTTGATTGAATAATAAAAACTACAGTTAAACACTAAAAAAAACTCTAAGCCATCTCCGTGGAGATGTTGCCTGTACAACGGCAAAGAGAATGACTGGGGTAGGCGGAGCCTAGGAGGGATCATGTGACCAGCTTTGCTGGGCTCTTTGCCATTTCCTGTTGGGGAAGAGAATATCCCACAAGTAAGGATGACGCCGTGGACCGGACACACCTATGTTGGAGAAATTCCTGCTGTGTATTATTGCACTTTGCCATTTAGAGATTGACAGTACCTCCCACTTTTCTGCAAGCCTCAAAACCAACCATCATGTTTCACAAATTTGTTGATGATGTATTTGACTGTGCAGTAGTTTTCAACAAATCTTGAAACTGCACTGAAAATGGTTTATAGATTTGTATATTAAACACTAAGAATTAAGGGCTATTGAAGAAAACAAATGCAGATTTGAAATGAATATTTTGGCTTCATTATGAATCCATGTAAAGTTTCCTATTTGTGCACTGATGTTTGCTATAGACTCTTACAACAAAGTGCCTTTACACCTTAAGTTTATGTACTGCAGATTTTTATTTGCCTTGACTCAATGAATTATAATGTATGTACCTATTATTTTAGTATTGCTTGCATGTATGTATGTGTTTAACCTTAGTAAAGGGGTTAAAAATAAAGTTAAAGCTGGCTCCAGAGTTGCAATGCACTAGTGGGTCGTAGGAGCTGAGCACAATAAGGTGTGCAGCCACCAATTAGCAGCTAGCTACCAGAATTGCATTGTTGCTCTTTCAACAAAGGATACCAAAAGAAGAAAGTAAATTTGATAATAGATGTAAATTGCGAAGTCTCTTAAAATCACATGTTCTGTTGGAACCATGAAAGTTTATATAAATATATACATACACACACACACAGACAGATATACCTCACTTTACAGCGCTTCGCGGAGCTGAAGTTAAACTTCCAAGAATTTTGAAACAGTGCTGTAATCATTGTGAGAAAAGTGACTGGCACCATTTTGTTATGCTTAGTTCACTCTGTTTACAGCATTACAATGCGATCTGTGTCTCCGTGCTATAGTCTGGCAAATTTTACTACAGTAATTGTCACTATTTTACAGGTACAGTATTCATTGAACACTGTGCTATGCTAGTGTTAAACTAAACATAGCGCTATTGCACTCCTAATATAAGTTAGTTCAAACATGTGTTCAAGTCTTTAAACACAATGACAAGTGAAAAGAAAGCTAAAACCGTCTTGTTTCACTTTACAGTGGGTCCCTAACACACTGTATGAGCGGGGTATACCTGTGTGTGTATGTATGTGTATGTGTGTGTATATATATGTATGTGTATGTATATATATATATATATATATATATATATATATATATTTGTTTGGTCTGAGGAAGGGGTCTATGGATCCTGAAACGTCACTATGATAACAAAATAAATCTATTTTTATTTCACAAATCCAATGAGTGCAGTCCAGTGAGTTGACTACCTGGCAGTGAGAGTGCATGTGGGGTATAGAGAATATAAATATATATATATAAATATATATATATATATATATATATATATATATATATATACACACCTTGATTGTTTGTTTTTCAAAATTCTTGTTGCCAAGAGCATTAAAAGTCGAAGTGTCTAAAATGTTGTATTTACCCGACCATAATGCAGTATTTTGTTTGCATACATACAACTCACTTTGAATGTTTGTAGGTGTTGTTGATGAACATAATTATATTGGGTCCCTTTAAGGAACAGATACAGCTGTTCATAAGCAAACTGTGAATAATATGTTCTATGCCTTCCAGTGGACACTTTCCTTGCATCTTAAGCAATCGCAGTTGAGATTGATTCTGCTTCTAATCTATCAATGGATTTTAAATAGACTACTGTCTTTGTAACAAATTGAAATGCTTGTGAGCTGTCCTATTTACTAAAGAACATGAAAGTGCTGCTATACAGATTATGTATTTTTATAAAGCTTCATCAGAATCTGTTAAATCCTTCATAGCCATTTTAAAACCTTTTATGTAGTTTTACATTTTGCAGTTGTTTACATGTATTTTTGATATTTCTATGTAAGAGACAAAGTGGATGAATGGTATTGTATTAAGAAACGAACATCTGAATAAAATGTGATTTTATGTATATGGATACTTCCAACTTTTTTTTTTTTTTTAATGTAGTACAAATGTTAAAGGGTCATACAAGTACATAAATATTTTTTGAGTATTTTAAATTATTGCATCCCTGTAAAGGGTTAAACAAAACCTATATATATATATATATATACACAGTTTATTTACAACAAAGTAAATGTGATAATATAAATCAATTTAAGTCTCTTAAAATTGCCTGTTCTATCTGAATCATGAAAGTTGACTCATGCCCCTTTAAAAGGAAACTATTTTTTCTTTATTTTTCTAAAAAGGTTAAACCTGTATAAAAAGCTGTTAAACAGGAAATGCTTGTTTTAGAATTATAATATATTATAATTAACATGTTTAACAGCTGTTTCTTCCTATACATGATAGAAATATTTTGAATACCAAAAAAAGTAGGCAAAAAGTAAAAATACACATTTTTATTTAATTTTTAAAGTGATGATAAATCTGAAGGTTTAAAAAAACACTAGGATTTACCATCACTAAAAATAAAGTGAATTTTCTGTAATGAGTGATAAACTTACCCTGTCTGTACTACAGCCTCAGTAAGTGGTTCTGGCTACCCATGGCACAGCGCACCCTACCAATGAAGTGACGTTTCCACCGCTAAACAAATGCCGTGCTAGTATACAGAACACTGTCATATGACAAACACGGCTATTGGTTTAGAGGTGGAAACATCACCACATTGAGAAAAAACAAAATTTATGCTTATCTGATTTCTTTCTTTTGCGATGTACCGAGTCCACGAATTCATCCTTACTTGTGGGATATTATCCTTCCTAACAGGAAGTGGCAAAGAGAGCACCACAGCAGAGCTGTCTATATAGCTCCCCCCCTTAACTCCACCCCCCAGTCATTCGACCGAAGGCCAAGGAAGAAAAAGGAGAAACTATAAGGTGCAGAGGTGGCTGAAGTTTTCAATTAAAAATACTATCTGTCTTGAATGGACAGGGCGGGCCGTGGACTCGGTACATCGCAAAAGAAAGAAATATATCAGGTAAGCATGAATTCTGTTTTCTTTTGCCAGATGTACCGAGTCCACGGATTCATCCTTACTTGTGGGATACCAATACCAAAGCTTTAGGACACGGATGAAGAGAGGGACAAGAGAGGAGCTTGCAAAACCTTTCTAGCAAAAGTATCAAATTTGGAAAAGGTATGAAGCGAAGACCAAGTCGCAGCCTTACAAATCTGTTCAACAGAAGCATAATTTTTAAAAGCCCATGTGGAAGCCACCGCTCTAGTATAGTGAGCAGTAATTCTTTCAAGAGGCTGCTGTCCAGCAGTTTCATAAGCCAAACTGATGATGCTTTTTAGCCAAAAGGAAAGAGAGGTAGCCGTAGCCTTTTGACCCCTACGTTTTCCAGAAAAGACAACAAACAAAGAAGATGATTGACGAAAATCTTTGGTTGCCTGCAAATAGAACTTCAAAGCACGAACCACGTCCAAGTTGTGCAATAAACGTTCCTTCTTAGAAGAAGGATTAGGACACCGAGAAGGAACAACAATCTCCTTATTGATATTCCTGTTAGTAACAACCTTAAGGAGGAACCCAGGTTTGGTACGCAAAACTACCTTATCAGCATGGAAAACAAGATAAGGCGAGTCACATTGTAATGCAGATAATTTAGAAACCCTTCGAGCTGAAGAGATAGCAACTAAAAACAGAACTTTCCAAGATAGAAGCTTAATATCTATGGAATGCATGGGTTCAAACGGAAGCCCCTGAAGAACATTAAGAACTAAATTTAGACTCCATAGCGGAGCAACAGGTTTAAACACAGGCTTGATTCTAACTAAAGCCTGACAAAAAGCCCAAACATCTGGGACATCTGCCAGACGCTTGTGCAATAGAATAGACAAAGCAGATATCTGTCCTTTTAAGGAACTAGCTGACAATCCTTTCTCCAATCCTTCTTGAAGAAAGTATAAAATCCTAGGAATCCTGATCTTACTCCATGAGTAGCCTTTGGATTCGCACCAAAAAAGATATTTACGCCATATCTTATGATAGATCTTCCTGGTGACAGGCTTTCGAGCCTGAATCAAGGTATCTATGACCGACTCAGAGAAACCTTTCTTTGATAAAATCAAGCGTTCAATCTCCAAGCAGTCAGTTGCAGAGAAATTAGATTTGGATGCTTTGAACGGACCTTGAATCAGAAGGTCCTGTCGCAGTGGCAGAGTCCATGGTGGCAGAGATGACATGTCCACTAGGTCTGCATACCAAGTCCTGCGTGGCCACGCAGGTGCTATCAAAATCACCAAAGCTCTCTCCTGTTTGATTCTGGCAATCAGACGCGGAAGGAGAGGGAAAGGTGGAAACACATAAGCCAGGTTGAACGACCAGGGTACTGCTAGAGCATCTATCAGTACTGCCTGAGGATCCCATGACCTGGATTCGTAACAAGGAAGTTTGGCGTTCTGACGAGACGCCATCAGATTCAATTCTGGTGTGCCCCATAGCTGTACCAGTTGAGCAAACACCTCCGGATGGAGCTCCCACTCCCCCGGATGAAAAGTCTGACGACTTAGAAAATTCTCCACCCCTGGGATATAGATCGCTGATAGATGGCAAGAGTGAGCCTCTGCCCATCGGATTATCCTGGAAACTTCTATCATCACCAAGGAACTCCTTGTTCCCCCCCCCCCTGATGATTGATATAAGCTACAGTTGTGATGTTGTCCGACTGAAATCTGATGAATCTGGCCGAAGCCAGCTGAGGCCACACCTGAAGAGCATTGAATATCGCTCTTAATTCCAGAATATTTATCGACAGGAGGGCCTCCTCCTGAGTCCACAAACCCTGAGCTTTCAGGGAATTCCAGACTGCACCCCAGCCCTGCTACCATAAGTCCGATTACCTCCATACACTGAGCCACTGACGGCCGAGGAATGGAATGAAAAGCTCGGCAGGTGGTTAAAATCTTTGATTTCCTGACCTCCGTCAGAAAAATTTTCATGTCCACCGAATCTATCAGAGTTCCCAGGAATGGAACTCTTGTGAGAGGAATAAGAGAACTCTTTTTCATGTTCACCTTCCACCCATGAGATCTTAGAAAGGCCAACACTAAGTCCGTGTGAGACCTGGCTAGTTGGAAAGTCGACGCTTGAATTAGGATGTCTTCTAGATAAGGCGCCACTGCTATGCCCCGTGGCCTTAGAACCGCCAGAAGGGACCCTAGCACCTTTGTGAAGATTCTTGGCGCCGTGGCCAACCCAAAGGGAAGAGCCACAAACTGGTAATGCCTGTCCAGAAAGGCAAACCTGAGGAACTGGTGATGATCTCTGTGGATAGGAATGTGTAGATACGCATCCTTTAAATCCACGGTGGTCATATTTTGACCTTCCTGGATCATTGGTAAAAACATAATTTATGTAAGAACTTACCTGATAAATTCATTTCTTTCATATTAGCAAGAGTCCATGAGCTAGTGACGTATGGGATATACATTCCTACCAGGAGGGGCAAAGTTTCCCAAACCTCAAAATGCCTACAAATACACCCCTCACCACACCCACAAATCAGTTTAACGAATAGCCAAGAAGTGGGGTGATAAGAAAAAAGTGCGAAGCATAAATATAAGGAATTGGAATAATTGTGCTTTATACAAAAAAATCATAACCCCCACAAAAAAGGGTGGGCCTCATGGACTCTTGCTAATATGAAAGAAATGAATTTATCAGGTAAGTTCTTACATAAATTATGTTTTCTTTCATGTAATTAGCAAGAGTCCATGAGCTAGTGACGTATGGGATAATGACTACCCAAGATGTGGATCTTCCACGCAAGAGTCACTAGAGAGGGAGGGATAAAATAAAGACAGCCAATTCCGCTGAAAAAAATCCACACCCAAAAATAAAGTTTAAATCTCATAAAGAAAAAAACAGAAAATATAAGCAGAAGATTCAAACTGAAACAGCTGCCTGAAGTACTTTTCTACCAAAGACAGCTTCAGAAGAAGAAAACACATCAAAATGGTAGAATTTAGTAAAAGTATGCAAAGAAGACCAAGTTGCTGCTTTGCAAATCTGATCAACCGAAGCTTCATTCCTAAACGCCCAGGAAGTAGAAACTGACCTAGTAGAATGAGCTGTAATCCTTTGAGGCGGAGTTTTACCCGACTCGACATAAGCATGATGAATTAAAGATTTCAACCAAGATACCAAAGAAATGGCAGAGGCCTTCTGACCTTTCCTAGAACCGGAAAAGATAACAAATAGACTAGAAGTCTTTCGGAAATTCTTAGTAGCTTCAACATAATATTTCAAAGCTCTAACTACATCCAAAGAATGCAATGATTTCTCCTTAGAATTCTTAGGATTAGGACATAATGAAGGAACCACAATTTCTCTACTAATGTTGTTAGAATTCACAACCTTAGGTAAAAATTTAAAAGAAGTTCGCAACACCGCCTTATCCTGGTGAAAAAGCAGATAAGGAGACTCACAAGAAAGAGCAGATAATTCAGAAACTCTTCTGGCAGAAGAGATGGCCAAAAGTTTTTCCAAGAAAGTAATTTAATGTCCAATGAATGCATAGGTTCAAACGGAGGAGCTTGAAGAGCCCCCAGAACCAAATTCAAACTCCAAGGAGGAGAAATTTACTTAATGACAGGTTTTATACGAACCAAAGCTTGTACAAAACAATGAATATCAGGAAGATTAGCAATCTTTCTGTGAAAAAGAACAGAAAGAGCAGAGATTTGTCCTTTCAAGGAACTTGCAGACAAACCTTTATCCAAACCATCCTGAAGAAACTGCAAAATTCTCGGAATTCTAAAAGAATGCCAGGAAAAATGATGAGAAAGACACCAAGAAATATAAGTCTTCCAGACTCTATAATATATCTCCCTAGATACAGATTTACGAGCCTGTAACATAGTATTAATCACAGAGTCAGAGAAACCTCTTTGATTAAGAATCAAGCGTTCAATCTCCATACCTTTAAATTTAAGGATTTGAGATCCTGATGGAAAAAAGGACCTTGCGACAGAAGGTCTGGTCTTAACGGAAGAGTCCACGGTTGGCAAGAGGCCATCCGGACAAGATCCGCATACCAAAACCTGTGAGGCCTTGCTGGAGCTACAAGCAGAACAAACGAGCATTCCTTCAGAATCTTGGAGATTACTCTTGGAAGAAGAACTAGAGGCGGAAAGATATAGGCAGGATGATACTTCCAAGGAAGTGACAATGCATCCACTGCTTCCGCTTGAGGATCCCTGGATCTGGACAGATACCTGGGAAGTTTCTTGTTTAGATGAGAGGCCATCAGATCTATTTCTGGAAGTCCCCACATTTGAACAATCTGAAGAAATATCTCTGGGTGAAGAGACCATTCGCTCGGATGTAACGTTTGGCGACTGAGATAATCCGCTTCCCAATTGTCTATACCTGGGATATGAACCGCAGAAACTAGACAGGAGCTGGATTCCGCCCATACCAGAATTTGAGATACTTCTTTCATAGCCAGAGGACTGTGAGTCCCTCCTTGATGATTGATGTATGCCACAGTTGTGACATTGTCTGTCTGAAAACAAATGAACGATTCTCTCTTTAGAAGAGGCCAAGACTGAAGAGCTCTGAAAATTGCACGGAGTTCCAAAATATTGATCTGTAATCTCACCTCCTGAGATTCCCAAACCCCTTGTGCTGTCAGAGACCCCCACACAGCTCCCCAACCTGTAAGACTTGCATCTGTTGAAATTACAGTCCAGGTCGGAAGAACAAAAGAAGCCCCCTGAACTAAACGATGGTGATCTGTCCACCACGTCAGAGAGTGTCGTACAATTGGTTTTAAAGATATTAATTGAGATATCTTTGTGTAATCCCTGCACCACTGGTTCAGCATACAGAGCTGAAGAGGTCGCATGTGAAAACGAGCAAAGGGGATCGCGTCCGATGCAGCAGTCATAAGACCTAGAATTTCCATGCATAAGGCTACCGAAGGGAATGATTGTGACTGAAGGTTTCGACAAGCCAATATCAATTTTAGACGTCTCTTGTCTGTCAAAGATAGAGTCATGGACACTGAATCTATCTGGAAACCTAAAAAGGTTACCCTTGTCTGAGGAATCAATGAACTTTTTGGTAAATTGATCCTCCAACCATGATCTTGAAGAAACAACACAAGTCGATTCGTATGAGATTCTGCTAAATGTGAAGACTGAGCAAGTACCAAGATATCGTCCAAATAAGGAAATACCACAATACCCTGTTCTCTGATTACAGACAGAAGGGCACCGAGAACCTTTTGTAAAAATTCTTGGAGCTGTTGCTAGGCCAAACGGCAGAGCCACAAACTGGTAATGCTTGTCTAGGAAAGAGAATCTCAGAAACTGATAGTGATCTGGATGAATCGGAATATGCAGATATGCATCCTGTAAATCTATTATAGACATATAATGCCCTTGCTGAACAAAAGGCAGGATAGTCCTTACAGTTACCATTTTGAATGTTGGTATCCTTACATAACGATTCAATATTTTTAGATCCAGAACTGGTCTGAAGGAATCCCCATCAACCTTAGGGATTTTGTCCCAAAACTCTATTCTGTCAGCTGGCACAGGATATAATTGCTTAAAACGTTTAGGAGGAGTAAATGAATTACCCAAATTATTCAATTCCCTGGAAATTACTTCAGAAATAGCACCAGGGACAGGAGAAACTTCTGGAATAACTACAGGAGATTTAAAAACCTTATCTAAACGTTTAGATTTAGTATCAAGAGGACCAGAATCCTCAATTTCTAATGCAATTAGGACTTCTTTAAGTAAAGAACGAATAAATTCCATTTTAAATAAATATGAAGATTTATCAGCATCAACCTCTGAGACAGAATCCTCTGAACCAGAAGAACCATTATCAGAATGATGATGTTCATTTAAAAATTCATCTGAAAAATGAGAAGTTTTAAAAGACTTTTTACGTTTACTAGAAGGAGGAATAACAGACATAGCCTTCTTAATGGATTTAGAAACAAAATCTCTTATGTTATCAGGGACACTCTGAGCATTAGATGTTGACGGAACAGCAACAGGTAATGTAACAGTACTAAAGGAAATATTATCTGCATTAACAAGTTTGTCATGACAATCAGTACAAACAATAGCTGGAGGAACAGATACCATAATTTTATAGCAGATACACTTAGCTTTGGTAGCTCCAGCACCAGGCAGCGATTTTCCAGAAGTATCTTCTGACTCAGTTGCAACGTGGGACATCTTGCAATATGTAATAGAAAAAACAACATATAAAGCAAAATTGATCAAATTCCTTAAATGACAGTTTCAGGAATGGGAAAAAATGCCAGTGAACAAGCTTCTAGCAACCAGAAGCAATAAATAATGAGACTTAAATAATGTGGAGACAATAGTGACACCCATATTTTTTTAACGCCAAAAAAAAGACGCCCACATTATTTGGCGCCAAAAATGACGCCACATCCGGAACGCCGACAGTTTTGGGGAAAAAAAACGTCAAAAAATGACGCAACTTCCGGCGACACGTATGACGCCGGAAACGGAAAAAAAATTTTTTTGCACCAAAAAAGTCCGTGCCAAGAATGACGCAATAAAATGAAGCATTTTCAGCCCCCGCGAGCCTAACAGCCCACAGGGAAAAAGTCAAATTTTAAGGTAAGAAAAAATGATTTATTCATATGCGTTATCCCAAATATGAAACTGACTGTCTGAAATAAGGAACGTTGAACATCCTGAGTCAAGGCAAATAAATGTTTGAATACATATATTTAGAACTTTATAAAAAAGTGCCCAACCATAGCTTAGAGTGTCACAGAAAATAAGACTTACTTACCCCAGGACACTCATCTACATGTTGTAGAAAGCCAAACCAGTACTGAAACGAAAATCAGTAGAGGTAATGGTATATATATAAGAGTATATCGTCGATCTGAAAAGGGAGGTAAGAGATGAATCTCTACGACCGATAACAGAGAACCTATGAAATAGACCCCGTAGAAGGAGATCATTGAATTCAAATAGGCAATACTCTCCTCACATCCCTCTGACATTCACTGCACGCTGAGAGGAAAACCGGGCTCCAACCTGCTGCGGAGCGCATATCAACGTAGAATCTAGCACAAACTTACTTCACCACCTCCATAGGAGGCAAAGTTTGTAAAACTGATTTGTGGGTGTGGTGAGGAGTGTATTTGTAGGCATTTTGAGGTTTGGGAAACTTTGCCCCTCCTGGTAGGAATGTATATCCCATACGTCACTAGCTCATGGACTCTTGCTAATTACATGAAAGAAATAGTCCGAATGGTCTCCATCTTGAAGGATGGAATTCTTAAGAATTGGTTTAGGATCTAGAATTGGTCTGAAGGTTCCCTCTTTTTTGGGAACCACAAACAGATTGGAGTAAAAACCTTGTCCCTGTTCTGCTTTCGGAACTGGGCAGATCACTCCCATGGTAAAAAGGTCTTCTACACAGCGTAAGAACGCCTCTCTTTTTGTCTGGTTTACAGACAATTGAGAAAGATGGAATCTCCCCCTTGGAGGAGAATCTTTGAAATCTAGAAGATACCCCTGGGTTACAATTTCTACGGCCCAGGAGTCCTGAAGGTCTCTTGCCCAGGCCTGAGCAAAGAGAGAGAATGTTCCCCTTACTAGATCCGATCCCGGATCGGGGGCTACCCCTTCATGCTGTCTTAGTTTCAGCAGCAGGCTTTTTGGCCTGGTTAGGTCTCCAGGTTGGCTTTGATTGAGCAAAGTTCCCCTCTTGCTTTGCAGCAGGGGAAGAGGAAGTGGGACCACCCTTGAAGTTTCGAAAGGAACGAAAATTATTTTGTTTGGTCCTTTTCTTATTTGACTTATCTTGGGGGAGGGCATGACCCTTCCCCCCAGTGATGTCTGAAATGATCTCTTTCAGTGCAGGCCTGAATAGGGTCTTACCTTTTGAAAGGGATAGTCAAAAGCTTAGATTTTTATGACACATCAGCCGACCAGGACTTAAGCCATAACGCTCTACGCGCTAAAATGGCAAAACCTGAATTCTTTGCCGCTAACTTAGCGAGATAAAAAGCGGCGTCTGTAATAAAAGAATTAGCTAGCTTAAGAGCCTCAATTCTGTCCAGAATATCATCTAGTGGGGTCTCCACCTGAAGAGCCTCAAACCAGAAGGCAGCTGCAGTGGTTACAGGAACAATGCACGCTATAAGGTTGAAGAAGAAAACCTTGATGAACAAAAATTTTCTTTAGGAGACCCTCTAATTATTTATCCATAGGATCAATGAAAGCACAACTGTCTTCAATAGGTATAGTTGTACGCTTAGCCAGAGTAGAAATAGCTCCCTCCCCCTTAGGGACCGTCTGCCATGAGTCCCTCATGGTGTCAGATATGGGAAACATTTTCTTAAAAACAGGAGGGGGAGCGAACGGAATACCTGGTCTATCCCACTCCTTAGTAACAATGTCAGAAATCCTTTTAGGGACCGGATAAACATCAGTGTAAACAGGAACCTCTGAATATTTGTCCATTTTACACAATTTCTCTGGAACTACAATGGGGTCACAATCATCCAGAGTCGCTAAAACCTCCCTGAGCAATAAACGGAGGTGTTCTAGCTTAAATTTAAATGCCGTCATATCTAAATCTGTCTGAGGGAACATCCTTCCTGAATCAGAAATCTCTCCCTCAGATAGCAAATCCCTCATCCCTATCTCAGAACATTGTGAGGGAATTTCGGATACGGCTAAAGCGTCAGAAGTCTCAGCATTTGTTCTTAACCCAGAGCTACTGCGCTTCCCTTGCAACCCTGGCAGTTTAGATAAAACCTCTGTGAGGGTAGTAGTCATAACTGAGGCCATATCTTGCAAGGTGAAAGAATTAGACGCACTAGAAGTACTTGGCGTCGCTTGTGCGGGCGTTACTGGTTGTGACACTTGAGGAGAACTAGATGGCAAAACCTGATTTCCTTCTGTCTGAGAATCATCCAGTGCCAAACTCTTATAAATCAAAATATGCTGTTTGCAATTTATAGACATATCAGTACAAGTGGGACACATTCTAAGAGGGGGTTCCACAATGTCTTCTAAACAAATTGAGCAATGAGTTTCCTCAATGTCAGACATGTTGAACAGGCTAGTAATGAGACAAGCAAGCTTGGTAAAAACTTTATTTAATAAAAAAAAATACAATTTTCAAAAATGGTACTGTGAGAAAAAAAGGCATACACAAACTGCTTAAAATTGCTTCAAATTTTCTGAAATTTTTACAGTATACCCACTAAGCTTTAGTAAGATTGCACCACAAGTAATTAAGCAATAAACCCCCAAATGAGAAAACCGGATTGACAAATGTCAAAAACCGGAAAAAAAAAAATCTGTAAGCACCTTGCCACAGCTCTGCTGTGGCCCTACCTGCCCTTAGGGAACGATAATGTGGGGATAAAGCTTCGATTAGGCCCCAGAAGTATACCAGAACCTCTGGAGATGTTGCTTGCTGCTTGTCTGCATAAACTAAATGCGCAACTGAGGTGCGAAAATAGGCCCCGCCCATCCCACTCGATGTTGCTGGGGCCTACACAGAATCTACCAAACCTTTTTTGTAAGCCATATGGGTTATAAAACCCCTAAATAAGCCAACTGTACCCTCAAAAAGATGTCCCATCAGAATAAAAAAAAACAGTACTCCCAGAACACACAAACGTTTGCCTACTATATCATATACAAACTGAGTGCCCATAAGATTAGCCCTTTATGCAAGCTAGTAATGCCCCTTATGAAACTAGGATTACTGCTTACCCTTCCCCTAATGGGGAAACTGTCAGCCTTTCTGAGTTAACACAGTCTCTGAAGAAAAAAAATGACTTAACATACCTCATTGCTGTATAGCAAGAAACCGTTCCTCACACTGAAGTTTTCCTGTACTCCTTCTGTGGGAACAGCAGTGGACCTTAGTTACAAATGCTAAGATCATCATCCTCCAGGCAGAAATCTTCATCTATGTTCTGCCTGAGAGTAAATAGTACAACACCGGTACCATTTAAAAATAACAAACTCTTAATTGAAGATAAAATAAAACTAACAGTTTAACACCTCTTTCACTTTACCCTTCCTACTTAGAGCCGGCAAAGAGAATGACTGGGGGGTGGAGTTAAGGGGGGAGCTATATAGACAGCTCTGCTGTGGTGTTCTCTTTGCCACTTCCTGTTAGGAAGGATAATATCCCACAAGTAAGGATGAATCCGTGGACTCTGTACATCTTGCAAAAGAAATATTGCTATGCCGTAGGCGGCCTGAGCTTCTGACTTTAGCGAGGAGGCCACAGAAAGGGTGAGTTAAAAAAATAAAAATAAACTCATCACTAAAAGTCCAGTTTATTTTTAGTGATGGTAAATCCTAGCACTTTTTTAAATGGTTGAATTTACCATTCCTTTAATTATTCATAATTTTAATTTTTTGAGGAACTACATTTCGAGTTTAATGTCCCTTTAAATTGACTAAACTGGTGATTCATACTCTAAATAATGTAAATACATTTTTCTTTTCTGTTACATATGTGTGTTTCAAAATGTCACACTTAATGTGCAAACGTGACGTTTCTGAGAATTGTGCTCCACTTCAGACAAAATTGCATACAAACATTCAAGTTTAAATACCCCTAGAGTCCCTTCCATTAGAAACCAATTATCTGGTTGCTTAGCAACCCTGAAGGTGAACACCAATGTGATATCACAAGCATCTATTATATACATCAAGTACAGGGATCATATATTTTCAATGTTATATCATCAGTGATTCAGAGAATGTATATAAAAATGTGTGCATTTGTAAATATATAAAAAAAACACCCCAATGTGTACCATAAATACAAGGCTGCCTTTATTAACATGCTTCTGAAAGAATAAATTGTTAAATACAATCAACATTTACTAAAAATATATCTATACAACGTTTATATTTTAAAAGCAAATTCACAATCTACTAAAAGTTACTTTTCCCCAGGATTGTTAAGGCACAAGTCCGATATAATTCAATTTGATATATAACAGCTAAAGGACAGATCACTTATTTTTTGAAATAAAGAACAAAAAAGAAAGCAAAGAAGCATAGAAAATGTAAAGGCACTGTATTGTTTATCTATTTTTGTTTTAAAGTTCTCATTACAGTGAGTCAGGACACCCCTATTTGTTCTACATCCATATTCTGACGTTTTATTTTTGTTTTGACAGAGAGGGCAATTTAAACAGGCTGCTGGTGATGTAAAATATTTATGTTTAAAAAGGATACCTAATCATATATATGGAAAAAAAACCTGTAGCAACTGTTAGTTTCTGAAAATGTGTTTCTAATTATATATATATATTTGTCTTTAAACTGTAGACACACTAGCTTCTGAATATTAAAAACTGAATGACTGTACAGGAAAGCAAGGCAAGTCCTTAAAAACAAAATAACAGTGGTGGGCAACTATCGGCCCTCTAGAGGTTATGGAATACATCTCCCATAATGCAGGAAAAGCATCATGGGAGATGTAGTGCATAACATCTGGAGGGCATTTGAATGCCCACCCCTGCAATAGCATATACCCTAAAAGTGGAGGAAAAAACAGCAAATATTGCCTAGCATGTTAAGGCCAATTATAGTAGAAAAATGAAATGGTATGTTCTAATTTGTCAGAGCATGCTCTTTTAGCACTAGCAAACCTGCAACTTCATGTTATCCCTGCAAAGGGATTCAAACATAAGAATATATTTTGAGAGCTGCAGAGAACTGCTGGTTCTGAGCTGAAAAGGCCTGTGACCCAATCAGCAGTGGCATCTGCTCAACCCAACTGTGTGACTGTCACTACTGACTGGCTTGTCAGCAGTTCTCTGCGGCTCCTGAGCTGTAATCTAATTGTGTTTAATTCCTTTGCAGGGTTAAACACATAGCATTGGAGAGCTCTAATCATGAACTTGAGCATGTTATTGTAACACTATATTGGCCTTTACATGTGCTAATATTCAATAGTTTACCTCCACTTTTAGAGTGCGTCCTGAAGTTTTACATTTCTTGCCTGTATGGTTTGTTCTCATTGACAGGTAAGCAATACATTCATCATCAAAATGCATGAAGCGCTACACACAGACCAGGTTAAGGATCTGCCTGCTTGAGAAGATTGTAACTTTTTTTTTTACTATAAAAGCTTTGCATTTTGTTTCCTTTTAATAAACATAATACAGGCGAGTGACGTACTTTCCTTTTTTCCCCTTGTTCCTTTAAAACTGAGATTATATAAATCGATGCAGCATTTGTGGACGAGTGGGACACCCCTGCTAAGAATATAAAGAAAAATTCCAGCTTGATTCCTGGTTACAGGAAAACAAATGAGATTACTTGTTTCTCAACAATTCTTGCTAATTAGGTGTAAATAGGGTTTCATAAAGAAAATTCTGATCACAGAACTGTATTCCAAAATGCTTCTTCATATGATCACTTTATAAATAACCCCATCTCTTTCAACAGTTTACATTTACATCTAGTAACCTGTTCAGATGTCTTAAATGATTTTGTTGAATATAATTCACATTTAGTTTCCAGTTATCCACTTGATAAGCTGCTTTTAATAAGGCTAAATTGACTTTTTATATTGCTTGTAATATAGGCTGACCATATTGCCGCTTTAAAAAGGGACACATGAAAAATACATATGTCAGGGCTGTTTAAAGAAATGGTTTTGTATAAGAACCCTCACATATGTATTTTTCATATGTGTTCCTTCTTAAAGCGGCAATATGGTCAGCCTATTGTAATATCAACTCTTCAAGAACTGGCATCATCCTATTTTAACAATTAGATTATTAGATGCATTTAATGTTGTGACAAGAGCATCTTTTGACCAAATTACATTTTCCCCCATTAACATTGGGCTATAAGATTTTATATGTAAAAAAATATATATATATATATATATATATATATATATATATATTTTTCTTTACATATATGCATGCTATTTATTTGTTTTTAAAGGTAAGAGTCAGGAGTAACTTTTAGATAAACATTATAGTTTATCGGCTACCATATTTGGCAAGCTCTGATGTGGCATTAAAGGGACATTCCGGTCAAAATTTAAATGCACATCTGAATTATATCTTTGGACAGAAACATATTTGCAATATACATGTATTGGCTAAAATGCTTCTAGAATAAGTTGACCGTTTTTATGTTAACATTTTTCTCTGCACATGCATGTGAAGTATAGCTAGATATTCTCAGCGCATCTGCATTGTAAATACTGCAGCTGCTCAGAGCACCAATGGGGCTTGTATCATGTCAGCAATTAACAAATGGAGTCATTACCAGATATTACAAATACCTCTCTCTGAGCAAATGCTGGTGCACCATGCATACTTATACCTATTTGAAACAGCTATAGCTTTTATTGAAAGCATTTTTTTTCTAATACATGCATAATACAAAAATGCTTCTATTTTAAACTCTAATCCATGTGGATTCCAATTTTGTCTGAAATGTCCCTTTAAGAGCAAGACGCAATAATTTAGGCACAATAGCTCTCTGACTACTGATATTTATCTCCTTCTATAGAATGCCCTTGAACCCAATAAGTGTTAATTTTGCCAGTAGTGAATGTTGACCTCTGCAATTCATAACTAAGAAATCCAACACTAAAAATATTTTAACAATATCTAAAGGCAATTATATCATATAAGTCCCTTGAAGTCACAGTTTACTTGTGTTTCTGAGTAGCGGAATTGTCATCCTAATTACTGCATACAGCTGTGGAATTTCTGCAGCTTGCAATTAAGTCACCAACAAGTTTTCCTGTTGAGATAACAACATGACTTGCTGCTTTGGTGTCTAATACTAAACTTTCACAAAAAGTATCCCAAGAAAAAGGCCACTTTATCTATTGTAGAATGCGGTCTCCAACAGAACACCTAAATTCAACACCTCAGTCACTTTATAAGAGCAACATTTTCACTCCTTGGTGGCTATTGGTAAATACTTGAGACTTCAGCTTCTCCAGATACCAGACAGAGACATTTGTGACCAGTGATGTATACCAGAGTAGGAAACCACATGGTGGGAACTTTAAGGATTCAGCAGTGAGGAGAAAGGGTGTGGTCTTGTCACCAAAACTGTGGCTTGGCTGGAGCATTGGGCGGGGGTCTCCTAAACAGCAGGGAGAGAAAGTATAGTTATATAAAATGCAGGAGGAAAACAGAGAAACAAACCTATAAATGGAAATTAAATGATAAAATATATTGTTTTCAAAACTTTTTTCATCTTGGGTTCCCTTAACTTTTAGTACTTTCATTTGACCCCTTAAAGTAGCTTGTGATGAAACCAGGGTCCCAGCCTTTGGGAGCAAAGAATAATTGACTTATGTAAATTAGCCAGAACATTGCACAAAAGTGGATTTCGGTTTTGAATAAAATCACTGTTTAATTGTCATTGCTGTCTATTAAACATACTGCACATATGAATGAATGCTCTATGCACACACATTTTGACACATACCTGCTTAGAGAGCAATTACACAATTTAGCATTTTTTTACAATATATGTGCGTTTCTGTGTTGAATATAAAATTAAGACAATGTCTTCTCGTACAATACATTATTGTATGGTAAATAATGATTTAATACTTGAACCACCTACAGAGTCACTATTTTGTTAAGTGCTGTATGAACATTTGCAGTCAAATTTCCAGCCTAGGTGAAATCACAGCTCATATCTCAAACAAGATTATCCCCGCAAATGATTGATTGTAAATTACCACATTTGAACATTCAATTGTGCAGAGCTCAAGAGAAATTGGTTCCTTACAAAAGGACTTTAATGCTTGTGGATAAAGAAGCTAAGAAAATATTAACTGTGGTTAAAGGAATATTAAACACTAATTACAATTTCATGCACCTCCAAATAAATGGGTACAGCCATTTTCATTGCAGGTATTTGCAAAAAGTTCTTTCCTAAGAAAGGAAGGGAATAACCTCAATACTGTTGTTAGGAATTGTTAGCATGACTAGCGCCATCTTGTTCTTCGTCGCCATTTTGTCTTAGGCATCCATCTTGTCTAATGAATCTTTTTTATTATAGTGGTTTATTATGTAGTGAGAAATATGCTGATGTTAGGGAGACTTGCATAGATAGAATAGCCCTGAGAATGAGCCTGACGATGTGCTTGGATGCATTGTTATCTCTACAAAATGTCAAACGGCATTGATTTGTGGTGGGCTATGAGGCCCAGAGTTACTGTTATCTGAAGTTAGGTATTTCTGTAGAAATGACTCCCTAACACTCCTTTTCTTCCAATTATATTTTAAATGAGTGTCTTTGTTCTTGCAGAAATACTATGTAAGATGATGTAATTATGAATACGTCACTTGTTAAACCTATATACCTAAAAGTGCCTTTCAACTTGCAATAAACAGAATAGTTTTTGGAATCATAGCTGCGTGGCCTGAAATCTATTCTCCTGGATATTCTGAACAGATAAGTACTAATTTCCAGCTGGTATGGTGTGCCCGATGCCCAGTTCTGAACAGACACCCCCTTCCTGAAAACAACACCTAACAACTGTGTAAAATGTATTTTGTGTTTACTGTCCCTTTATGATTCAAGAGTTGCACCCCATTCTAGAATCAATCTTACAAAATAATTGTCAAAAATGATTACCCAGAGTACAGTCTGTTATATGTCTAGGAGGCATCTCATGAAGCATAAGTAGCAAAAGTTATGCTTACCTGATAAATTATTTTCTTTCGGAATGATGATGGTCCACAGTCCTCCATAACATATGAGATATATTTCCCGCCACTAGGAGGAGGTCAAGAACCCATATCACAGCTTAAAATCACTGCCACCTTCCATCTCTCTCTAGTTTAAAGGATAGCCGAGTAAAGAATAGGAAACATATAGGTAGGAAAGACAAAGCAGGGTCTGTAGAGATGTCATTGGAACTCTTGCCAAAACATTGAAATGGGTGGGGCCTGTGGACCATAATCATTCCAAAAGAAAATAATTTAATAGGTAAGCATAACATTTGTTTTCTTCCATAAAATGATGATGGTCCATAGTCCTCCATAACGTATGTTACGGAAAGGGTGGGACAATTTTTTCTGTCAGTTCTTATTTAAAGGGCCATAATACCCAAATGTTTAAACACTTGAAAGTGATGCAGTATAGCTGTAAAAAGCTGACTAGAAAATATCAACTGAACTTAACAACTCAGAAACTCTCCTTGCTGAAGAGATTGATAATAGTAAGAGTAAATTCCAAAGTAAAAGTAGATATTAATGGAATGCATCAGTTCAAACAAAGAACCTTGTCATGCAAAAAAAAAGTAGATTCAGATTCCAGGGTGGAGAAATAGGAATCACAATTGGCCTAATTCTAACAAACACCTGGACAAAAGTATAATCCTCAGGAAGTGTAGCCAACTTCCTATGAAAAAGAACAGATAAAGCAGAAATTTGATCTTTTAGAAATTAGTGGACAAACCCTTGTCAAGGCCATCCTGAGAAAAACTGGTGTCGTCTAGGAATCCTAAAGGAATACAAAGAAAACCTTCTGGAAGAACTCCATTCAAAAAATACTTTCCAAATCCAGTAATAAATTCTTCGTGTTACAGGCTTTCTTGCCTGCATCTAAGATTCAATAATCGTATCCGAGAAACCTCTATGTCTCAAAACTAGTTGTTCAAGCTCCACGCCATTTTATGTAGAGATTAGAGATCCTGATGAAAAAGAGAACCTTTAGACAACAAGTCTTGTCTCAGAGGAAGAAGCCATGGAGAGCAAGAAACATCTGTGCTATATCCGCATACTAAGTCCCGCAAAGTCAGGCTGGAGCAATTAATATTACGGACGTTGACTCCTATGTGGTTAAAGTATGATTCTTGGAAAAAGGTATGCTAGATGAAAGTCCCATGGACACAACAAGGCATCTATTAAGAGAGCCTTTGGATCGTTCGATCTCACACAATAGCTTGGAAGAGTGTGATTTAAATGAAAGGTCATCAGATCTATGTCCTGTAAGCCCATTTTGATCTTTGAGTGATCGAATATGTGCTAAGGGAGAGACCACTCTCTTCAATGGACCGATAGACAGCTTAGGTGATCCACTTCCCAGTTGTTCACACCTGGTATGTAAATTGCCAATAGGGAGCATAGAGTCATTTCTGCCTAAGACAGTGTTTAGACACTTCCTGCATGGCCATTGGACTGCAGATATTCCCCTTGATAATTTATGTAGGACACCGCCTAGATGTTGTTCTACTGGAAACGGATAAACTTTTCCTTCTTCAATAGGGGCCAGGGCTGAGAGCCCAAAGATCAGTCTAATTTCCAGAATGTTGATTGGTAACCTTGCCTCTAGAGGAAACCCAATTCATTGCACTCTTTGAGAAACTCAGACTGCCCCCAGCCAGAGAGACTGGCATCCATTGGCACAATAGGCCAAGACTGACGAAGGAAGGCTGTCTCAAGGGTCAAAGAGACTTTGTGTCCTCAAGAAAAAATATTGATGGAAAATCCAAAGCAATCCGTATACCATATGTTAATTCTTTGACCACTGAGGTAGCAAGCCATTAAAGGGGTCTCAAGTGAAAATGGGGCAAAATAAACTGCATCTGAAGCAGCTACCATAAGTGCCACCGCTGCTGCCATGCACTGAGCTATGACGGAAGGTAGTTTTGTGGAGTTCCGTCAGGAAACTAGATGCATAAGGTTTGAGTCTAATATGACTCCTGTAAATGCTACCCTTATAGCAGAATATAATGAGTCTTTGGGGTACATCAATACTCCAAACATGGTCTTGAATGAAGACAAGAACTGGAGAGCATGAGCAATAGCTATTAACAGGAAATAAGCTTGCACTAGTATGTCATTCAGATAAGGAGCAACTGAAATGTCCTGATTCTGAGCACTGGCAAGATTTCATCCTACACGGTGGTAAACTGGCAAAGTTTTGCAGATATAAAAAACTTCAGTAACTGAAAGTAATCCCTGCGTATAGGGATGTGCAGCTAAGAATCCTACAGGTTTATACTAGCCATGAATTAACTCTTTGGATGAAGGGTAAAAAACAGTTAGGAATGTTCCCATTATACAAGTGGGAACCCTGACCAACATGTTTATGGATTTTAAATCCGGAATAGGACTGTAAATCCCTTTGGACAATGAACCGATTAGGGTAAAAACTCTTGACCATGAGGTTGCATAGGTACTGAGATTCATTTCAAGAGATCTAGAGTTCTATTCTTTTTAAAGCAAAGTGAATCAGTCCAGATAGCAATAACAATTTTCCTGATGGATATAAAATATATAAACTTATACAAAGCTTATTGAATACATGTACCTTATTAAGCATTTGCTCATATTTATAATGCCATGTAGCCTTACGGACTAAAGGAGCAGCACATATAGATCAACAGGTACTCATAAATCCATGTCCAGAAAAGCAGAGACTGCATATACTTTAGAAAGTAATTACACAATGTACATGATACATGAAAATATTTGTGATTAATTCTCAGTGTCTGCATGATAAACAGATGTGCATACATATACATTACCCATACAATAGGTATAAAAGACTTACCAATAGACCTTATCTCCACTGATAAATCCTGCAGAACTGCATTAGGAAAACAATCTGCAGAGTACAATGCATGATGGGTATATCCCTAGAGGTTATATGCTATAGCATTGAGTACACTAATAGTATAGTATATGTAATGCCATGCATATCTACGTAAAAATTATTAATTGTGCTGAACATGCAATGCATATAGACAGCTCTTAGTAATTTGTATATCCCAATAGTGTACAAAAACTTACATAATGTACATTTCTGCAAATAATATTCCAAAGTGCATGAAAAGTACAACAGTAACAACATAAGAATGTGCTGTGGTGTGCAGCTGCAAAATATGAGGTATACAATTCTCGATGATTTGAGTGGCCTGGCATACTGGAACATACTTGTAATTAGGGTTGCACCGATACCGATACTAGTATCGGTACCGATACCAAGTATTTGCATGAGTACTTGTACTCGTGCAAATGCACCGATACTTAAACTGATACCTCCACTTCCTACCCATATGCTATCTTGTGGCATTTTTTTTTCAAACTGCATGTTCCCATTTCATTTTAAACTGGAGTGGAGACTAAACTAAAATTGTTTACTACTGTTCTGCCAACACAAATTGCTGTTATTTGTATTATTGTAGGAGAGATCATTGTACCTCGTTCAGACAAACCCCTGAAGTACTGGGCAGTTAATAAACAGATTTCAAGCTCTGGCTAAAATGGTCCAAAAATATCTTTCGGCCCCATGCAGTAGTGTGGAAAGTGAAAGACTGTTCAATTTAGAGTCAAACCTCCATACAAATGTCAGATTGATGTTATATAACAGCCCTACAACCCAATTGCATCACCCCTTTAAATTTAATATTTTATTGTAATATTTTTTATTTATAAACATGTTCAGTGAACTTCGTGACAAATAAAAAAATTTATTATTTCATAATATCTTTTGAATTACAGTCCGCTATAATTATAAAGAAGGAATCTTAAATAATTATTATTATTATTGTATTGTGCTTGGTAAAATGTCACATGACATTAAAAAAAAAGTATCGGTAATTGGTATCGGCGAGTATTTGAAAACAAGTATCGGTACTTGTACTCGGTCATAAAAAAATGGTATCGGTGCAACCCTACTTGTAATATATATATATATATATAATATATATATATATATAATATATATATATATATATAGAGAGAGAGAGAGGGATATCAGAAAACTGACTCCTCAGAGCTATCAGTGGGGACAGAGGCATTTTGTTCCAGATTTTACTAATAATAAAGTATGCAAAGGCACTGTATATAAGTATTAGTACAAACAATATCTATTAGAGAGCCCTCTAAACTAAGTTTACACTCCCTCAGACACTACAATTATCACATAGTGTAGAAACTAATACAGCTCCTATATATATTATATAGCCCTAGAGAACCCCCTGGCAGCTCCTGTATGGGCACTCACCCACATCCTGGGACTGACAGGCACTGAAAATAGGTTTAAAATCTGGTCCCAACTGTAGTAATAGAGAATCTAGTTACAGAGTCTCCATACTAAGAGAGAAAAGCCTGGGAACACTGGGGGGACGGCGCTACTGCCAGGAGCAAAGCCAGTGGCCATGTTAAAACACTTTTTTTTTTTAAATAAAAAGATAGTGCACCAAGCATAAACCCCCAAATATACTATAAAAACTGGTCCCCAGCATAACCAGAGCCTCCTATATAAAACCGGATATTGCACTAAGCAAATGCCCCCAAAATTGCCCTTAGAGCTGCCACAGGGCTGTAAATGGTCAGAGGCTTCCCTGATAGGTCTGATAGTGTTCCCAATGATTATATAACCCTTAAGGACCTGATAGAGAGAAAAATGGTGTCATAAGGAGAGCAAGTTAAGTCCCCTGGCTATGCTGTACCTGTGTCAGAGTAGCTACAAATAGCCTCTGGGCTGTATGTGTGCTGTGTAAAGTCACTTCCCTTACGCAACACCCCTCCACTGGCTTACCACGTATGTCAATGCAGCAGTATAGTAGAGAGCCCATCCAGTGCAGGTATCGAGTACCGCAGAGGATTGCAATAGGAAATACCGGAGTCCTTCAGGGGGAGGCTAGGGATGAGTCCCGCGACGCTTGAGGGTAGTTATGGCTGAAGTCCCGTTAGGGAAATGCTGTGCATATAACAGGGTATTCCCGTGTCTCTGTATCATTCAGCTGCTGTGAACTTTCTCTTTTTTTTGTTTGTAAAAGATACTCCTTAGGTACTCGGTCTCATATAGGTCTGAGCTCCCAATTTATAATCCGTAAGCAAGTAGCTGGAACAACCTCTATTCTCAACCATCTCATACGAGGCCAATAACAAAACTAGAGAGAGATGGGAAGGATTTTAAGCTCCGATATGGGTTCTTGACCTCCTTCTAGCGGCGGGAAATATATCCCATATGTTATGGAGGACTGTGGACCATCATTTTACCAAAGAAATTAGTATAAAAATATGCATTTATCTTGTGATGCTGTGGTTTTTAGGATATATAAATACAAAGGCTCCTATACTTCCTTACTTTCAGAATCTGCTGCAATTCCTCTGAGGGCTCTTTGCCCACTGTGTTTTGGAGAAAGAAGCATAAGTCATTTGTATCGAATGCAAAACAGATCAAGAAAAAAGAATTAAGGTCGTTTTATTACATTTCAAATCAGAATTATAAACATGTGTAATGTAGATAAACTAATTTTAAAATATCGCAAGCTATGCTGAAAGGATGCTTCCTATTTGAAGACCCTATGGATAACAAAATAGATTTATTTGAATCTGCAGAATTTATTTATAGGCAACTCATCTTATTACATTTTTTAAGCTCTTTAGTTTGCTTCACCTGTGTTTATTCTTTACCAATTAGCTTTAATTGATAGCTCAAATGATCTTCTGGGGTTGGCTGCTAAAATTACAATGTTTGCCCATAGTTGCAGGTCTATTTGGTTGAAGACTAGACTGTACAAGGCAATATTTTTTTGTCCCTCAGTCTATTACTGATAGTTAAAATATTCTCTAGAAGAAAAAGTCAGATTATTCCTTACAGCAGAGCTTTACAAACTTTTCATGTTGGTGACACACTTTTTAGATCTACATAATTTTGCGACAGTACAGTTGTACTAGCAAAGAGGAGGTTAAACTAACTTGCATTTTTAAGCTTCCACTTCCTATCCATATATCAAGAGCAACAGCAGCAATGCACTTCTGGGAGCTAGCTGCAAAAAACCCAAAACACTGACTTCTGCTCAGTGTTTAAGCTGCCGCCCTCAGAGCTCTGCGAGTCAGACTGACTACTGCCCACGCTGCAAACACAATGCTATCCCACTCACTGACTACACATGCAGTCACAAGCAGATTGAGGAGACTACACGTGCAGTCAGGAGCCAATGTGCCATCAAAGGAAATAGTTTCAGTTCCCATTGAGCTGCGCCAATAGGTTAAGATGATCTGTGACCCACTAGGTATCAATCACGTGTCAACCATGTGAGATGCATAGAAGGCTGGAGGAATGTTGGAAACCAAACATTTTTTTAAATTAAATAAAATTTGTGCTGAAGCAGGGACACAGCTACACACTACCACAGACACACTAATGTGTCACGACACACAGTTGGGAAAGCACTGCCTTAAAGGGTTGTGTCCCTTTATTATAGCCGCTAGGGCAGGTAAATATTCTTGGAAGTCCCTGACTTCCAAGAAAGCTTCACAAAGGAAGCACAATGAGGTCTGATGTCTTCTTCCACTGTATCTATTTACAGTAAGCCTTTTAAGTCCTTGGGAATACAGTCTATTGTTCATTAGTTCCCCATGGGTCATTGGACCTAATTAAAGGAAGGGCTTTTGGACTTGTTTCAGGATCTTATGGACCCGGGAGTACTCTTTACTTTTCCCAGCTATAGGGGTAGGGCTTTTCCCTTTTCATTGTTCTAAACAAAGTGTTAGTTTTTTGTTTTTTTTTGATCACTGGAGATTTAAAGTATGTTTATAATCTATAGAAATTAGAGTACTATGTGGTTGTCCCCTTTGGGTTGGTCTCTGCTTCAAGGATCCTTAACAAAATTACAGCTGCTCTAGTAAAGATCAGGTTTTTCTATAACTTGTGTTCTGGGCAAAGTCCTTGTAAAAGCCTCATCTGCAAAGCTAATCCAAGATAATGTCAGTAAACCATGTTTATTCCCTGGGATTGTTTATTAACATAGGCTTGGCCGGAGTATTTCTTCCACAGCCAAATTATTTCAAGACTATAAGTGGTTAGAGAATTTGATTTTATTGTGTATGGAATTGCATAGTGATTCTGGGCTAGATAGTGGACACTTTGAATATAGTTCCACTTGTGCTTTTAGTTTTCTTGGCACATTGCAGTTCAGCTTGTTGTCCCAATGGGATCCCTTTTAGGTCTCTGTTAGGTGATGTTTTCCTTAGTACATGGTTGACAAGTTTTAGATACTCCAAAGGAATTTCAGGCAGCCAAACAGAACTGCATCTTAAGGGACACCCCTCTTTTTTGTGGGGCACAATGTAGAATCAGCTGAAGACTCAGGGTGTAGAATTAGCTGAAGGGGTAGGTGGTTTTCTCAGATGCTTTCCCTTGTAATACATATTTTAAACCCAGAGTAGTATTTATCCTCAGATGGGTAAATATCCAACTAAGCACAACTTCTGCTATTTATATTCTAAATCATATGGACAACCATGGCATATTTCCTAAATTGTCAGAAGATACATCCCATGAGTAGATTCTGCGTTTCTTGTAGTTTAGTGGAATGAGGGACTTCCAGAATGTGATTTGATTGAAATAAAGGAAAACGTCAAGGCATCATGTATTGCTCCAGACCATGGGCTCCATATGCAGCGTCGCCCGCAAAAGCCGGCGACGCCAGATTTCTGCGATTTTGGTATTACATATACGGCGTAGCATACAAGTTACGCGTGTATTTTTCACCCTTCGGACGTATTTTTTTTTTAGCCATAGACTAACATAGAACAGACGCGCAATTTGGCATCCAATATACAGCGTAAGGACTTTCAGGAATTCAGAGAATATACTCCATTCTTATCTCGCCACAAATTGCAGGCGCAGGAACCCTTGCACTGACTAAAAAAGCAACGTAACTCCCTGGAAGCCTTAACAAACACATACATTTAAGCAGTATCTCAAGGTTAAAGGGACAGTATACTATGATATTTTTTTTAAGGTTTATTTGTGTATTTGAAATAGTTTGAAGCCACAACATAATCAAATGGATTGAGCTTGTAGGTACTTTATCACATTGTGGACATATACTTGCTTATTTACTTTAAATTTCTTCTCAAAACAATCAACAATACTTTGAGGAGAGAACAATGGGAAATCATAATTGTATTACCTTCATCTCTTTATATATGGGTTTATATATGAATTTTGAATAGCATAATTACGTGTCGCATTTTTATATGAAATCGCGGTTCATTTTTACGAGTTTTATCCTAATTTGCATAAAACTGCTCTTTATTGACACTTTCCGTGGATAAAATACTGGCGTAAGTTACTTGCGACGACTAAAATGTGTATTTGAGCACATTTCAGAGGATCGCCAGTTTGTCCTACTTACGCCAGTTTAGCATCTAATGGTGCAGTATATGTAATACCCCGATGTGCAAGGTGAAATTATAGGCGAAGCGGGTTCCCACGCTTGCGCCGAAACCTCCGCCGTATATGTGATCGCGCCCCATGTCTTTGCCATGGATGCAATGGTAATTCCCTTGAGGTTCAGACTAATTGATATCTATCTTCCAATTGTTTTGCTCCCCTTAATGATTCAAAAGCACATGCAAGACAAACAGAAGGCAATCCTTATGCCCCTGCCTTGCACATGAAAACTTACAGAATTCAGGTTTTAGATCTAGTTCTTTTGGTTAGATAGAATTATTGGCTTTTTCTTCAGATCCCTAATCATTTGACTCAGGGTCCTCTAATTTACTAAGACTTAAATTTGATTTGAGTTAAGTTAAAACTTTAGAATATTAGAAGGTGTTGGTTACCTTTGGCTAATAGTGTGAAGAGAGGAATTATCCTGCAACTATGTGAAGAAAACTGGTATTCTAAGTGATTTGTAAAAGTAAATTAATGAGAGTCCAACCTTGTTCTTCCTGTAATAACTAAGAAAAAAACCCGATAAATTAGGCTTACCTGATAATTTCATTTCCATTGATGGGAGGAGAGTCCACTGCTTCATTCATTACTTGTGGGAATTAAGAACCTGGCCACCAGGAGGAGGCAAAGACACCCCAGCCAAAGGATTAAATACCTCCCCCACTCCCCTCATCCCCCAGTCATTCTGCCAAGGGAACAAGGAACAGTAGGAGAAATATCAGGGTATAAATGGTGCCAAAAGATTAATATAAATTTAGGTCCGCCCACCGGAGAAACAGGCGGGTGCAGTGGACTCTCCTCCCATCGATGGAAATTAAATTATCAGGTAAGCATAATTTATGTTTTCCACCTTAATGGGAGGAGAGTCCACTGCATTCATTACTTGTGGGAACAAATACCCAAGCTCTAGAGGACACTGAATGAAAAAAATGGGAGGGTAAAAGGAGGCGGACCCTATACTTTCTCCCAAAAGCTGCTTCCGCCGAAGCAAAAACGTCAAATTTATAACATTTTGCAAAAGTATTTAAGGAAGACCAAGTGGCCACCTTTCAAATCTGCTCCATAGAGGCTTCATTCTTAAAGGCCCAAGAAGAGACCATAGCTCTAGTCGAGTAAGGAGGCTTGTGACCTGCTGTCTCATATGCCAGACAGATCATACTCCTCAACCAAAATAATAGAGAAGTAGCAGAGGCCCTTTGCCCCCTGTGCTTCCCTGAATACACAACAAATAAAGACTAAGTCTGTTTAAACTCCTTCGTGGCCTGAAGATAAAACTTCAACGCCCGAACCACATCCAAATTATGAAGTAACCTCTCCTTTGAAGAAGAAGAGTTAGGACACAAAGAAGGAACCAAGTAGTGAGGCTCACATTGCAAGGCCGCCAGCTCAGAGACTCTGCGTGCCGATACAATAGCCGGTAATAACAGGACTTTCCATTAAAGAACCTTAATGTCAAGAGCATGCATAGACTCAAATGGAGCCCTCTGCAAAACCCTAAGAACCAAATTTAAGCTCCAAGGAGGACCCGCATTCCTGAAGACAGGCCTGATCCTAACCAGAGCCTGAACAAAGGAATAAATGTCAGGAAGCTCTGCAAGCTTCTTATGCAACAGTACAGATAACGCTGAGATCTGTCCCCTTAGGGAACTAGCGGCAAGACCTTAATCCAGACCATCCTGGAGAAAAGCCAAAATTCTGGATATCCTGACCTTATGCCAGGGTTATCCTCATTCCTCACACCAGGACAAGTAGGTCCTCCACACCTTGTGGTAGATGCGTCGAGTGACAGGCTTCCTGGCCTGAACATGAGTGTCAATCACTTTTTCCAAAAATCCTCTCTTGGCTAAGACTAGCCATTCAATCTCCACGCAGTCAGCATCAGAGAATAGAGATTTTGATGCAGAAAAGGACCTTGAACCAGCAGATCCCTGCGACAAGGTAACTTCCACAGCGGAGATGACAACATTGCTACCAGGTCCGCAAACCACATCCTCCGCAGCCATGACGGAGCAATCAAAATAGTTGAAGCTTGCTCCTGCTTGATGCGGGCCACTACCCAAGGTAGAAGAGGTAACAGAGAAAATATGTAAATCAGGTTGAAGTTCCAGGGTACTGCCAAGGCATCTATCAGCTCCGCCTGGTGATCCTTGGATCACGGCCCGTATCTGGGTAGCTTGCAATTGAGTCTGGATGCCATGAGATCTATCTTTGGCATCCCCCATCTGGTGCAGATCTCCGCAAACATTTCAGGGTGGAGAGACCATTCCCCTGGATGAAACTTCTGTCTGCTCAGAAAATCTGCTTCCCAGTTGTCCACACCTGGAATGTGGATCGCTGAGAGCGAACAATAATTATGAGTGTCCGCCCACTCCAGAATCCGAGATACTTCCCTCATGGCTAAGGAGCTTCTCGTCCCCCCCTGATGGTTTATGTAAGCCACTGAAGACATATTGTCTGACTGGAATCTGATGAATCGGGACGATCCCAGAAGGGGGCAAGCCCTCAGAGAATTGAATATCGCTCGAAGTTCCAAAATATTTATAGGTAGACTAGACTCTTCTCAAGTCCATCTGCCCTTTTGGCACCCCAAACAGCTCCCCATCCTGATAGACTTGCATCTGTGGTCACAATCCCCCAGGATGGTCTCAAAAAAGATGTCCCCTGAGACAACCACCCCGGTCGGGTCCACCAAGATAGGGACTCCCCTACCAGTCTGCTTAGAGATATCTGTTGGGAAAGATCTGTTCCATTGTCTCAACATGCATAGCTGAAGAGGTCTGAGATGGAACCTGGCGAACAGAATGACATCTATGCTGGATACCATGAGCCTGATCACCTCCATACACCTGCCCACAGACGTCTTGGAAGATGCCTGGAGTGCTAGACAGTTGGACCTGTTACTGGTGACCAATGAACTCTTTCCTTCGTTATCTTCCACCCGTGGGACCAAAGGATAAGAGCTCTCGAGTGATCCTCCGCAAGACTGTAGGACGGAGCCTGAACCAGGACATTGTCCAGATAAGGATCCACTGTAATTTATCTGGCTCTCGCTATTGCGAGAAGAGCTCCCAGAACCTTTATGAAGACTCTTGGGGCAGTCGCCAGACCAAACGGAAGGGCCACAAAATGAAAGTACTGGTTCAGGAAAGCAAACCTTAGAAACCTGAAGTGATCCTTGTGGATTGGAACATGAAGGTAAGCGTCCTTCAGGTCTATAGTTGTCATGAATTGACCTTCTTGAACCAGGGGCAAAATTGACTTGATCGTCTCCATCTTGAACGATAGGACTGACAGAAATTTGTTTAAGGCCTTTAGGTCCAGATTTGGATGGAATGTGCCCTCCTCCTTCTTTGGGACCACCAAAAGGTTTGAATAATACCCCCAACCTCTTTCTGTCAGAGGGACTGGGACAATTACCCCGAGAGATGAGAGATCCCTCACACACCCTAGGAAGGCATCTCTCTTTTCTGGTCTTGAAGATAAGTTTGACAGGAGGAATCTGCCTCTGGGCAGATAAAACTTGAAACCTATCCTGTAGCCCTGGGAAACGACCTCCAGAACCCAAGGGTCCATAACGTTTCTTAAGGCCTTGATTCATTCTAAAATCTCATTGAGAGGAGTCTCCACCTCGATCATTGCTGATAGAGCGTCACACCAGTATGTAGCCGCACCAGCCACCGCAGCGACCGCCGCTGGTTGAAAAACAAACCCTGTAAGTTGGAACATTGTCCGCAACATGGACTCCATCTTTTTATCCATGGGTTCCTTGAAAGAGGAGCTATCCTCTAGCGGAATAGTCATTCTCTTAGCGAGCGTGGAGATAGCATCATCCACCTTAGGGACAGTTCCCCACAATTCAAGCTGCATGTCTGGGACAGAGAAAAGCTTTTTAAAGAAGAAGGGGAAAAGGGCGAACCAAGTTTCTCCCATTCATTCTTAATAATGTTAGCCATTTTAACTGGAAACGGGAAGGCCTGGGGCACTACCCTGTCCTCAAACCCTATCCAGTTTAGGGATCGAAGCGTCCTCTGGTAGTTTTGGTTCCAGAACCTCCAACCTAGCAAGCACCTCTTTCAGCAGAAAGTGCAAATGTTCCATCTTAAATTTAAAATCAGGCTCCTCCACGGACGGAGGCCTAGACATAGCTGATTCCGACCCAGAAGCATCATCCTCCGATAAGTCGGAGTTGTCCTCCTCAGCGGATAATCTGTCAGAGACATCCAATGGAGTCGACGACCCCTGGGATGGATAGCTGTGCCGTACCTTCTGCTTGCGCTTAGTAGGACGAGGCATCGCATTAATGGCTGCAGAAACCGCCATCTGTAATTGATCGGCTAAGTCTGGAGGCCAAAGGGCCCCTCCCGTAGGAGGATTAGTAGTGCCCTGGGGAACTGCTTGTGTAATCGGAGAGGATTGCAGGGAACGCACCTTGCGGGGTGGGGATCCCTCAGAGGTGGACGGCTCAGTCGTACTAAATATCCTATTCTTTATGGAAATAGCAATATTGTCAAAACATGTGGAACAGAGTTGCGTTGGCGGCTCAACTGGATCCTCCTCACAATATACACAGTTAATGGGTTTAGACAAAGAGGGAGTATCCTCTAACATATCAAAGTCCTCCATAGCTTTCGATCAAAAAATAAATGGCACCTTATATCTCAATGGCCGGGGCACTCACCACCTCCAATGACCCGGTCTACAAGAACAGCTTTTATCTCCTCCGAACACAGGTTGAGAATAGGAAGTTGCAGAGGCCACACCCGGTCACATGGAGTGCCATGCAGGACCCGCCCCTGCACTCGAGAGAAAAACACGCCAACAAGGCCCGTCTCAATCCCTCGCTATGAACTGTGTTCCACACTGACAGAGCCTCATCTCACACAAATGCAGTAAAAACACAATAAACAATATTATGCTATAAACTCCCCCCTGTTCAATAGCCCCCTTCCGAGGGTATTAACCTAGATTCTATAAAGATAAAAGGAGCCACACTGTGACCCTGTCTTCATGCGTTATCAAATATATATATAAATGAAACGATCTTACCAGAATCAACTATGTGTAACAGGAACACGGCCCTTCAAGTGTGACAGGTTAGTAGAATCGGTCCTGACATGGACTTGAGAGAAGAAAAGCAGGCAGCGAAACTCGTCAACACTTATTGCTAATGGAGCTGTTAAACTGAGTCGGGATGGGTTTCGCAGAAAGACTCTCCCTGCATCTCCGGACTCTAAAATTCACTCATGTTTTAACTGAGAGGCTGACAGGGCTACTTAAAACTCCAGTCCCATTTCAAAGAGTACTACCCTCCATAAGAGACTACTCCAATCTTCCAACACTTCTCTGCCAACTTACTGTGACGAAAGGCAAATAATGACTGGGGGATGAGGGGAGTGGGGGAGGTATTTAAGCCTTTGGCTGGGGTGTTTGACTCCTCCTGGTGGCCAGGTTCTTAATTCCCCCAAGTAATGAATGAAGCAGTGGACTCTCCTCCTATTAAGATGGAAAAGACGGATGAATTGTAGGCTCAAGCATGTTATAAAACAAAGTTCTTAGAACGGGTGCTTGTCAGGTCAGAAATAACAGTTTTTCTAATTCTCACGTCATCAGCCTTGAAGCTTGTTTAAATACTTACACTGATGGTTACAGTGTACAATGGTTATACTTACTTTGTAAAAATCTTCTAAACCTGCGACAGCCAAAACCTCCAACAGGGTATCCTTTTCCAAAGGGTGCAAAAGAAAGAATCTCTACCAGATTCTATTATTTAACATACAAACTAGCTACTTGTACATAAGTTAAATCCTGTGCTTTCTCACGAATATCACAGGGAAAGATGACTCATTTTGCTATTGGATGCCTAATCTAGAATGTCCTTCTCTGGGATTTAAAATGGTTTATATATGTTCTACAGCATTATCCATTTGAACATATGCCTAACTTTCAGGACTGTTTTGTTACTAGATTTATAATCCTTCCTCTTGATTTTTCACCAGGAAAAATCAGCATTGGTAAGTGTTCTATTGAATTTCCAAAACATAGAAAATTTTTCAAAATCTATGAATAATCAATAATGTTTTTGTAAATTACTGATGTATATTTAGAAACTGATTCATCAGGAGATTTACTAATACTAAAGGGTAAAAAACTTTTGAAACATCTTTTGTTAATTGAGTTAAAAGGACATTCAACGCCAAAAACATAATTTATGTAAGAACTTACCTGATAAATTAATTTCTTTCATAATGGCAAGAGTCCATGAGCTAGTGACGTATGGGATATACATTCCTACCAGGAGGGGGCAAAGTTTCCCAAACCTCAAAATGCCTATAAATACACCTCCCACCACAGACATACTTCAGTTTAATGTATAGCCAAGTAGTGAGGTGTAAAAAGGAGTAAAAAAGCATACAAAAGAGAGGAACTGGAAAATAATATTGTGCTTTATACAAAAAAATATAACCACCAAAAAAGGGTGGGCCTCATGGACTCTTGCCATTATGAAATAAATTAATTTATCAGGTAAGTTTTTACATAAATTATGTTTTCTTTCATGTAAATAGCAAGAGTCCATGAGCTAGTGACGTATGGGATAAAATACCCAAGATGTGGAAGTGCACAGAAGAGTCACTAGAGAGGGAGGAATACAATAAAAACAGCCATTACTGCTGAGAAATTAAATCCAAAAAATAAGCTCTTCTTAAAAACAGAAGAATCAAACTGAGACAGCTGCCTGAAGAACCTTTCTACCAAAGACTGCTTCAGAAAAAGCAAATACATTGAAATGGTAAAATTTAGTAAATGTATGCAAAGAAGACCAAGTTGCTTGCTTTGCAAATCTGATCAACTGAAGCTTTATTCTTTAAAGCCCAAGAAGTGGCAACCGATCTAGTAGAATGAGCTATAATTTTCTGAGGCGGAGACTGTCCCGCCTCCAAATAAGCCTTGTGAATCAAAAGCTTTAACCAAGATGCCAAAGAAATGGCAGAGGCTTTCTGACCTTTCCTAGAACCGGAAAATATAACAAATAGAGTAGAAGTCTTCCTTAAATCTTTAGAAGCCTTAACATAGTATTTCAAAGCCCTTACCACATCCAAAGAGTGTAACGATTTTTCAAGCGAATTCTTAGGATTCGGACACAAGGAAGGAATAACAATTTCCCTACTAATGTTGTTAGAATTCACAACCTTAGGAAGAAATTTAAACAAAGTCCGGAAAACAGCTTTATCCTGATGGAAAATCAAAAAAGGAGACTCACAAGAGAGCAGACAATTCAGAAACTCTTCTAGCAGAAGAGATAGCCAAAAGGAACAATACTTTCCAAGAAAGTAGTTTAATATCCGAAGAATGCATAGGCTCAAAAAGAGGAGCCTGCAAAACTTTCAAAACCAAATTAGGACTCCATGGAGGAGAAAAACAACTTAATAACAGGCTTGATACAGACCAAAACCTGAACAAAACAATGAATATCAGGAAGTTTGGCAATCTTTCTATAAAATAAAACAGAAAGAGCAGAGATTTGTCCCTTCAAAGTACTTGCAGACAAACCTTTATCCAAACCGTCCTGAAGAAACTGTAAAATTCTAGGAATTCTAAAAGAACGCCAAGAGAATTTATGAGAACACCATGAAATATAGGTTTTCCAAACCCGATAATAAATCTTCCTTGAAACAGACTTACGAGCCTGCAACATGGTATTGATCACTGAGTCAGGGAAACCTCTATGACTAAGCACTAAACGTTCAATTTCCATACCTTCAAATTTAGTGATTTGAGATCCTGATGGAAAAACGGCCCTTGAGACAAAAGGTCTGACCTTAAAGGACGTGACCAAGGTTGGCAATTAGACATCCGGACAAGATCCGCATACCAAAACTTGTGAGGCCATGCTGGTGCTATCAGAAATGCATGCAATTGTTTCATTATGATCTTGGAGATCAAGCTTGGAAGAAGAACTAGAGGCTGAAAAATATATGCAAGTTGGTAAGACCAAGGAACTGCCAACGCATCCACCATCTCCGCCTGAGAATCCCTGGACCTGGAAAGGTATCTGGGAAATTTCCTGTTTAGATGGAAAGCCATCAGATCTATTTCTGGAAGACCCCACATCTGTACAATCTGAAAAAACACATCTGGATGGAGAGACCACTCCCCTGGATGTAAAGTCTGATGGCTTCCCAATTGTCTACACCTGGGATATGAATCGCAGAAATTAGACAAGAGTTGGATTCCGCCCAAGTAAAAGTATCTGTGATACTTCCTTCATTGCTAAAGGACTGTGAGTCCCACCCTGATGATTGACATATGCCAGTCGTGATATTGTCTGTCTGAAAGCGAATCAAAAGTTCTCTCTTTAAAGGGACAGTCTAGTCCAAAAAAAACTTTCATGATTCAGATAGGGCATGTAATTTTAAACAATTTTCCAATTTACTTTTATCACCAATTTTTCTTTGTTCTCTTGGTATTCTTAGTTGAAAGCTTAACCTAGGAGATTCATATGCTAATTTCTTAGACCTTGAAGGCCGCCTCTTAATAATGCATTTTAACAGGTTATTCACCACTAGAGGGTGTTAGTTCATGTTTTTCATATAGATAACACTGTGCTCATGTACATGAAGTTAGTTGGGAGCCATCACTGATTGGCTAAACTGCAAGTCTGTCAAAAGAACTGAAATAAAGGGGCAGCTTGCAGAGGCTTAGATACAAGATAATCACAGAGGTAAAAAATATACAAATATAACTGTGTTGGTTATGCAAAACTGGGGAATGGGTGAAAAAGGGATTTTCTATCTTTTAAAACAATAACAATTCTGGTGTAGACTGTCCCTTTAATAGAGGCCAAGCCTGAAGAGCCCTGAAAATAGCACAGAGTTCTAAGATATTGATTGGTAATCTCGCCTCTAGAGGATTCCAAACCCCCTTGTGCTGTCAGAGACCCCCAGACAGCTCCAAAACCTGAAAGACTTGCATCTGTTGAGACTACAGTCCAGGAAGGATGAACAAGAGAAGCTCATTGAATAATACGATGATGGTCTAACCACCAAGTCAGAGAGAGTAGAATGCTGGGATTTAAGAATATCAATGGTGATAGAGTATAATCCCTGCACCATTGATTCAACATGCAAAGCTGCAGAGGTCTCATATGAAAATGAGCAAAGGGGATCGCGTCTGATATGAGACCTAAAACTTCCATGCACATAGCCACTGAAGGGAATGATCGAGACTGAAGGTTTCGACAGGTTGAAACCAATTTCATTTGTCTCGTCTGTTAAAGACAGAGTCATGGACACTGAATCTATCTGGAAACCTTATCTGAGGAAACTCTTTGGTAAATTGATCCTCCAACCATATCTTTGAAGAAACAACACAAGGTGATTTGTGTGAGATTCTGCTAAATGCAGAGATTGAGACAGTACCAAGATATCGTCCAAATAAGGAAACACCGCAATTACAGATAGAAGGGCACTGAGAACCTTCAAAAAGATTCTTGGAGCGGTCACTAGGCCAAATGGAAGAGTGACAAATTGGTAATGCTTGTCTAGAAAATAGAATCTCAGAAACTGATAGTGATCTGGTTGAATCGGAATGTGAAGATAAGCGTCCTGTAAGTCTATTGCGGACATGTAATGACCTTGCTGAACAAAAGGCAGAATAGTCCTTATAGTCTTATAGTATAAATAATTAATCATTCATGCACCGGATTCCCTCAGCCTCTTTTTAAATCATCTCAGGCCTAATGTGCATTGCATTAGATTTAAAGTAACAACAGAGGGCTGTGACTGTTCCAGCATGGATTTTACCAGCATATTCAAACTACAGCCTTCCTTTTAGCTATGCTTAAAATCATCTAATCACAAGTATCCATATAAATCCATTTTGTTTCCTTGACACTGCTACTTAAACTCTAAACTTATTCTAAATTATAAGTATGCATTTGGTTATAATCACTCTATAATTACTACAACAGCATCTTACTCAGAACTTTATAACTGTTTTTGTCATAGCTGAATTATCGTCTTCCAAATATGTTAATATATTCAGAACTCTGCATCTATGTGTTCAGTTAAACAGCTTTCCTGTGATTCTCCAATATATGCACAAACAGTATTTAATGCCTTAAGCTTGCAACTTTTCTATCACCTGTGCTACTCTGCTTATTACTGACATTCAGCTCTAGATTATGTACTGTAAACTTTCAATAAACCTTTGCATCTATGAGTCAATCTTCTACCAGTTTACTCTGAAGCCTGAACATCTTACATTGCTATATTTTTCACTCATGAATCCTGCAGCTACTCCTATTAACTATAAGTCACAGTATCAATTTATGTTTCCATTGAAGCCAGAATATATTTTATAGATATGTTTCACTCTCCATGAATTCTACAATAACTTCTTGCAACTATGAATCACAGAATATCATCTATCCACATCCAGGATACTGTTCCCCAGGTCAGGCGTCTGTGTCTCCAATTCCCTACCACTGCCCTGAGGGTCTGTGTCCTGAGCGCATATACACCGGAACATGACAGCTTAAGCTATCCAACCAAAATGTTGATGCAGCCGCAACATCAGCCATAGAAATGGCAGGCCTGAGAATATAGGCAGAATGTAAATAAGCTTGCCTTAGATAAGATTCAATTTTCCTATCTAAAGGATCCTTAAAAGAAGTACTATCTTCCATAGAAATAGTAGTATGTTTAGCAAGAGTAGAAATACCCCCATCCACCTTAGGGAATTTTCCCCAAAACTCCAAATTAGCCACTGGTAAAGGATATAACTTCTTAAACCTAGGATGATTAAAAGAAGCACCAAGCTTAGACCATTCCTTAGCAATCACATCAGAAACCGCTTCTGGAATAGGAAAAACCTCAGGAGTAATCACAGAAGGTTTAAAAACAGAATTTAAATGTTTACTGGTTTTGTTATCAAGAGGATCAGACTCCTCAATACCCAAAGTAACCAATACTTCTTTCAACAAAGACCAAATATATTCAATCTTAAAAAGATAAGAAGATTTATCAATTTCAATGTCTGAAGTAGGATCTTCTGAAGCAGAGAGATCCTCTTCAGGAGGAGGATATTTCAGTATGTTGTCGGTCATCACAAAGTTTATCAGTTTTATGAGAAGTTTTAAAATACCTTTTTACGTTTATTAGAAGGTGGAATAGCAGACACAGCCTTCTATATTGCATCAGCGATATAATTTTTCATATCAACAGGGATATCATGTACATTAGATGTTGAGGGAACAACAGGTGCTGTACTAGTACTAATAGAAACATTATCGGCATGCAAAAGCTTATCATGACAACTGTTACATATTATAACTGGAGATATAATCTCAGCTTGCTTACAACAGATACACTTAGCTTTGGTAAAACTATGTTCAGGCAGTATGGTTCCTACAGTAGCTTCTGAGACAGGATCAGACTGAGACATCTTGCAAAATGTAAAAGAAAAAATAACATTTAAACAAAATATCCAATTTCCTCATATAGCAGTTTCAGGAATGGGAAAAAATGCATATGCTAAATAAGTAAAAAAGCAAACCGCATAGCCCTCTAGAATATAAAGAGAGCAGGGAGCATAAAGGAAGTGGGGTAATATAACCAAAAAAAATTTGGTGCCAAACATCCGGAAATGACGCAACTTGCGTCATAACAAGCGCAACTTTGTGCCAAACAAACTAACGTTAATAAAGATGCAGGAAATGACGAAACTTGCAACACTATAGACACAAATTTGCGACAAAAATTTTCGCCCCAAAAATTACGCAATAAATAACAGCATTTTGCACCCTCGCGAGCCTAGTGTTATTTGGAAAAAATAACTAAACTCCAGGTAAGAAAATTTAAAAAAATACTGAAACGGTTAGACTGCAAAGGGAAATACACATAGACCTGACTCATGGCAAATTTAAGTAAATACATATATTTAAAACTTTATATTAATACATAGAGTTCCAAACATAGCTGAGTGTGTCTTAAATAATGATACATACTTACCGAAGACACCCATCCACATATAGCAGACAACCAAATCAGTACCGAAAACTATCAGCAGAGGTAATGGTATAAGAGTATAGCGATCTGAAAATGGAGGTAGGAGATGAATCCCTACGCCTGATAACAGAGAACCCTTGAAAAGATTTCCCATGAGTGAAACCATAAAAATCAACAGGCAATACTCTCTTCACGTCCTTCTGAGAAACACTGTACTCTTAGAGGAATTGGGCTTCAGAATGCTTAGAAGCGCTTATCATAGAAGAAATAATAAAAATCAAGCACAAACTTACTTCACCACCTCCATAGGTATGTAAGTATGTGTGTGTTGAGAGGTGTATTTATAGGCATTTTGAGGTTTGGGAAACTTTGCCCCCTCCTGGTCGGAATGTATATCCCATACGTCACTAGCTCATGGATTCTTGTCATTTACATGAAAGAAAATGTTATTGTTGGAAAAAAATAGATAATCCCTTTATTACCCATTCCCCAGTTTTGCATAACTAACACTGTTATATTAATACACTTTTTACCTTTGTGATTACCCTGTTTCTAAGCTTTTGCAGACTGACCCCCTATCTGTGTTTTTTTTTTTTTCCCCACAGATTAGCATTTTAGCCAATCAGCACAGACTCATAAATAACTCCACAGGAGTGAGCACAATGTTACCTATATGACACACATGAACTAACACCCTCTAGCTGTGAAAAACTGAGATGAGAGGTGGCCTTCAAGGGCTTAGAAACTAGCATATGAGCCTGCCTAGGTTTATCTTTTAACAAAGAATACCAAGGAAACAAAGCAAATTTGATGATAAAAGTAAATGGGAAAGTTGTTTAAAATGCGATGCCCTATCTAATTCATGAAAGTTTAATTTGGACTTTACTGTTCCTTTAATTTATGGCATATAAACTCAAACGCCATTCCTCACCTTTCAAGGCTAAGGCCTACTCTGTCAGGGTTATAACTTCATCATTTGACAGGTGAAACACGCTAATTACAAAATGCAAGCACTTCGTTCTTCTTGCCAGTTTAGTGTAAGAAGCAATTGAAAATACAGACCTGCAGAATACTTTCCCCAAACCAGATTATAATCTGCTGCAACAATAACTTTATGTGGCTATGATCTGGGACAAATCAGAGTATCTGGCTATGATGTGGAACAAATCAGAATAACAAATGTACATTGTTTTTTTGTTCAAAGCAAAAACCGGCACGCTATTTTTTTTTTGTACTTCGCCTAACATATAGAAATTTCCTGTCTATTCTTTCTTCCTTGTTTGACAACCAATCTCTGTGTAGCTATAAATCAAACTAAACTCCAAAGGAAAGAGAGAGATACTTAGAAAGCTACAGATGTAGTGCAAAAAGCAAAGGTTGTTCCTTTCTGCCCCTTGTAAATGTTTCTTCTTACCCATGTAATGAATGTGTTGTCCCTTCAACCCTTAATAGTCCCCTTTGATTATTTTTTTTAACTCCTAACCATTGTTAAAGGGGCAGTAAACACCACTAACATCTCTATTTATTCCAATCAACCATTATTCACATACCCCCAATAGTGAACATCATCAGCCATATATATTGTTAGCGTTATCATCTAAATCTATGTGTCCAAAATGGCCCCCAAACCCTTCCTCCCTGTACCTTCTTCATCAACGTTCATTTTTTTTTTAATACCTCTGCTCGTTTACAATGTTTTCAACAGTGTCATCACGCAGTGCAGGTGACATATGAACGTTACTGGCACGGTGATGCGCATGCACACCGCAATGATTTACACTATCTTCATTACCGGATGAGCAGAGGGAACGCTTTCAGTAGCAGACTCTGTCTGCAGGGTTCAATTTCAAGCTCATTAAAGTGGTTATCCGATGGTTCAGTTTTTTAGTTCCTGCTAGACGTGGCGCATGCGCAAATTCGGCGCATCACGTGTGATCAGATACGATGACGCAAGCGCAACAGTCTGTGAACGGAGTGATAAAATAATTTGCGAGTCGCTTACTAGAGGGGCATGTAGAAACAAGGTTAGGATGAAGTATCCTTAGGGGCTGAGTTTGGGGGCCATTTTTAACGGTCTGTATGTACTGTTTGAATTTACAAGGAGACACAATGCGATGTAAAGAGGTATATTTAAAACGTTGCAGAATAATAAGCAGGTTCACTACCATTGAATAAGGTACATTTATATGGAGTGTTTACTGTCCCTTTAAATCAGATTAATACAGTCACCATCTTACTTAGAAATATACAACTAACAAAGATATGGTGCTTAAATATCAAACTTTGCCGGGTAAGATGTGAAAAACCATGCTGACACTAGCCGGATCTGCCCTCAGGGAAAGGGGAAAAAAAAAGGATGGACGTACTTGCAAGTTACAAGATGACTCTCATAGAAAGTAATAGAGCTCCAAGGAAAGGGAAACTTCACTAAGGAGAAATAAAATAGGAGGGAGCAGGGGACACACTTTAAAAATTAAACCCTGCAGCCAAAACCAATCAGATTGCTCTGTGTTAGCGTACAGTAACTTACAATCGTCTTTATTTTTGTACGCAGGTGTTTTTTCTATTAGTTCAATAAGTGAGAAAAAACTGCGAGATATGCAGGGGAAATGTTCAAAGAAAACACCAGATCTGGCAGAGAAATTTCTGCTACACCCATTAAACATCCCTGTTCAGCCCATTAGAAAAGGCAGGAAAAACATAATTTATGTAAGAACTTACCTGATAAATTCATTTCTTTCATATTAGCAAGAGTCCATGAGCTAGTGACGTATGGGATATACATTCCTACCAGGAGGGGCAAAGTTTCCCGAACCTTAAAATGCCTATAAATACACCCCTCACCACACCCATAATTCAGTTTAACGAATAGCCAAGAAGTGGGGTGATAAGAAAGGAGCGAAAGCATCAAAAATAAGGAATTGGAATAATTGTGCTTTATACAAAAAAATCATAACCACCACAAAAAAGGGTGGGCCTCATGTTCTCTTGCTAATATGAAAGAAATGAATTTATCAGGTAAGTTCTTACATAAATTATGTTTTCTTTCATGTAATTAGCAAGAGTCCATGAGCTAGTGACGTATGGGATAGCAGATACCCAAGATGTGGAACTTCCACGCAAGAGTCACTAGAGAGGGAGGGATAAAATAAAGACAGCCAATTCCGCTGAAAAATTAATCCACAACCCAAATCAAAAGTTTCAATTTTAATAATGAAAAAAACTGAAATTATAAGCAGAAGAATCAAACTGAAACAGCTGCCTGAAGTACTTTTCTACCAAAAACTGCTTCTGAAGAAGAGAAAACATCAAAATGGTAGAATTTAGTAAAAGTATGCAAAGAAGACCAAGTCGTTGCTTTGCAAATCTGAACAACAGATGCTTCATTCTTAAAAGCCTAGGAAGTAGAAACTGACCTAGTAGAATGAGCCGTAATCCTCTGAGGCGGGGATTAACCCGACACCAAATAAGCATGATGAATCAAAAGCTTTAACCAAGATGCCAAAAAAATGGCAGAAGCCTTCTGACCTTTCCTAAAACCAGAAAAGATAACAAATAGACTAGAAGTCTTTCTGAAATCTGAGTAGCTTCAACATAATATTTCAAAACTCTTACCACATCCAAAGAATGTAAGAACCTTTCCAAAGAATTCTTAGGATTAGGACACAAGGAAGGGACAATAATTCCTCTACTAATGTTGTTAGAATTCACAACTTTAGGTAAAATTTGAAATGAAGACAGCAAAACCACCTTATCCTGATGAAAAATCAGAAAAAGGAGACTCACAAGAAAGAGCAGATAATTCAAAAACTGTTCTAGCTGAAGAGATGTCTAAAAGGAACAATACTTTCCATGAAAGTAATTTTAATGTCCAAAGAAAGCATATGCTCAAATGGAAGAGCCTGTAAAGCCCTCAGAACCAAATTAAGACTCCAAGGAGGAGAAATTGGCTTAATGACAGGCTTGATATGAACCAAAGCCTGAACAAAACAATGAATAACAGAAAGATTAGCAAATTATTCTGTGAAAACAGTACAGAAAAAGCAGTCCTTACAAGGAACTTGCAGACAAAAAACCCTTATCCAAACCACCCTGAAGAAACTATAAAATCCTAGGAATTCTAAAAGAATGCCAAGAGAATTTATGAGAAGAGCATCATGAGATGTAAATCTTCCAAACTCGATAATAAATCTTACTAGACACAGATTTACGAGCCTGCAACATAGTATTAATCACTGAGTCAGAGAAACTTATATGACTAAGAACTAAGCGTTAAATTTCCATACCATCAAATTAATAATTTGAGTTCCTGATGGAAAAAACGAATGTTAAGATATAAGGTCTGGCCTTAATGGAAGTGACCAAGACTGGTAACTGGACATCCGAACAAGAACCATATACCAAAACCTGTGCGGCTATGCTGGAGCCACCAGCAACACAAAAGATTGCTCCCTGATGATTTTGAAAATCACTCTAAAAAGAAGAACCAGAGGCGAAAAAATATAGGCAGATTGATAACTCCAAGGAAGTGTCAATGCATACACTGCTTCCGCCTGAGGATCCCCGGACCTGAATAGGCCCCTGGGAAGTTCCTTGTTTAGATGAGATGCCATCAGATCTATTTCTGGAAGCCCTCACATCTCAGCAATTTGAAAAAAAAACACATCTGGGTAAAGAGACCATTCTCCCGGATGTAAAGCTTGATTGACAGAAATAATCCGCTTCCCAATTGTCTATACCTGGGAAATGGACCGCAGAAATTAGACAGGAGCTGGATTTAGCCCAAGCAAGTATCCGAGATACTTCTTTCACAGCCTAAGGACTGAGAGTCCCACCCTGATGATTGACATACGCCACAGTTGTGACATTGTCTGTCTGAAAAACAAACGCCTCTTTCTTAAAAAAGAAGCCAAAACTGAAGAACTCTGAGAAATGCACGGAGTTCCAAAATATCGAATTGTAATCTCGCCTCCTGAGATTTCCAAACCCCTTGTGCTGACAGAGATCCCCAGACAGCCTCCCAACCTAAAAGACTTGCATCTGTAGTGATCATGATCCAGGTTAAATGAACCGAAGAGACCCGTAGAACTATATGATGGTGATCTAACCACCAAGTCAAAGATAATTGAACATTGGGATTCAAAGATATAAAAAGTGATATCCTAGAATCCCTGCACCATTAATTCAGCATAAAAAACTGGAAAGGTTTCCTATGAAAATGAGCAAAGGGAATCGAATCCAATGCTACAGCCATGAGACCTAAAACTTCCATGCATATAGCAACTGAAGAAAATAATAGAGACTGAAGGTTCCGATAAACGGAACCTAATAAAATTGTCACTTGTCTGTTAGAGACAAAGACATTGACACAATCTATCTGGAAACCTAAAAAAACATAATTTATGTAAGAACTTACCTGATAAATTCATTTCTTTCATATTAGCAAGAGTCCATGAGCTAGTGACGTATGGGATATACATTCCTACCAGGAGGGGCAACGTTTCCCAAACCTCAAATGCCTATAAATACACCCCTCACCACACCCACAAATCAGTTTAACGAATAGCCAAGAAGTGGGGTGATAAGAAAAAAGTGCGAAAGCATAAAAAATAAGGAATTGGAATAATTGTGCTTTATACAAAAAAATCATAACCACCATAAAAAGGGTGGGCCTCATGGACTCTTGCTAATATGAAAGAAATGAATTTATCAGGTAAGTTCTTACATAAATTATGTTTTCTTTCATGTAATTAGCAAGAGTCCATGAGCTAGTGACGTATGGGATAATGACTACCCAAGATGTGGATCTTCCACGCAAGAGTCACTAGAGAGGGAGGGATAAAATAAAGACAGCCAATTCCGCTGAAAATAATCCAAACCCAAAACAAAGTTTAAATCTTATAATGAAAAAAACTGAAATTATAAGCAGAAGAATCAAACTGAAACAGCTGCCTGAAGTATTTTTCTACCAAAAACTGCTTCAGAAGAAGAAAACACATAAAAATGGTAGAATTTAGTAAAAATATGCAAAGAAGATCAAGTTGCTGCTTTGCAAATCTGATCAACCGAAGCTTCATTCCTAAACGCCCAGGAAGTAGAAACTGATCTAGTAGAATGAGCTGTAATCCTTTGAGGCAGAGTTTACCCGACTCGACATAAGCATGATGAATTAAAGATTTTAACCAAGATGCCAAAGAAATGGCAGAGGCCTTCTGACCTTTCCTAGAACTGGAAAAGATAACAAAAAGACTAGAAGTCTTTTGGAAAATCTTAGTAGCTTCAACATAATATTTCAAAGCTCTAACTACATCCAAAGAATGCAGTGATCTCTCCTTAGAATTCTTAGGATTAGGACAAAATGAAGGAACTACAATTTCTCTACTAATGTTGTTAGAATTCACAACCTTAGGTAAAAATTTAAAAGAAGTTCGCAACACCGCCTAATCCTGATGAAAAATCAGAAAAGGAGACTCACAAGAAAGAGCAGATAATTCAGAAACTCTTCTAGCAGAAGAGATGGCCAAAAGAACAAAACTTTCCAAGAAAGTAATTTAATGTCCAGAGAATGCATAGGTTCAAACGGAGGAGCTTGAAGAGCCCCCAGAACCAAATTCAAACTCCAAGGAGGAGAAATTGACTTAATAACAAGTTTTATACAAACCAAAGCTTGTACAAAACAATAAAAATCAGGAAAACTAGCAATCTTTCTGTGAAAAAGAACAGAAAGAGCAAAGATTTGTCCTTTTAAGGAACTTGCAGACAAAACTTATCCAAACCATCCTGAAGAAACTGTAAAATTCTAGGAATTCTAAAAGAATGCCAAGAAAAATGATGAGAAAAACACCAAAAAATGCAAGTCTTCCAGACTCGATAATATATCATCCTAGATACAGATTTACGAGCCTGCAACATAGTATAAATTACGGAGTCAGAGAAAACCTCTATGACTGAGAATCAAGCGTTCAATCTCCATACTTTCAATTTAAAGATTTGAGATCCTGATGGAAAAAAAGGACCTTGTGATAGAAGGTCTGGTCTTAATGGAAGAGTCCACGGATGGCAAGGAGCCATCCGGACAAGATCCGCATACCAAAACCTGTGAGGCCATGCTGGAGCCACCAGCAGAATAAACGAACGCTCCTTTAGAATTTTGGAAATCACTCTTGAAAGAAGAACTAGAGGCGGAAAGATATAGCAGGATGATATTTCCAAGGAAGTGACAATGCATCCACTGCTTCCGCCTGAGGATCCCTGGATCTGGACAGATACCTGGGAAGCTTCTTGTTTAGATGAGAAGCCATCAGATCTATTTCTGGAAGTCCCCATATTTGAACAATCTGAAGAAATACCTCTGGGTGAAGAGACCATTCGCCCGGATGTAGCATTTGGCGACTGAGATAATCCGCTTCCCAATTGTCTATACCTGGGATATGAACCGCAGAAATTAGACAGGGGCTGGATTTCGCCCATACAAGTATTCGAGATACTTCCTTTATAGCCAGAGGACTGTGAGTCCCTCTTGATGATTGACATATGCCACATTTGTGACATTGTCCGTCTGTAAACAAATGAACGACTCTCTCTTTAGAAGAGGCCATGACTGAAGAGCTCTGAAAATTGCACGGAGTTCCAAAATGTTGATTGGAAATCTCACCTCCTGAGATTCCCAAACCCCTTGTGCTGTCAGAAACCCCCATACAGCTCCCCAACCTGTCAGACTTGCATCTGTTGAGATCACAGTCCAGGTTGGAAGAACAAAAGAAGCCCCCTGAACTAAATGATTGTGGTCTGTACCACGTCAGAGGGTGTCGAACAATCGGTTTTAAAGATATTAAATGAGATATCTTTGTATAATCCTTGCACCACTGGTTCAGCATACAGAGCTGAAGAGGTCGCATGTGAAAATGAGCAAAGGGGAACACGTCCAATGCAGCAGTCATAAGAACCTAGAATTTCCATGCATAAGGCTACCGAAGGGAATGATTGAGACTGAAGGTTTCGATAAGCTGAAACCAAATTCAGACGTCTCTTGTCCGACAGAGACAGAGTCATGGACACTGAATCTAACTGGAAACCTAAAAAAAAGGTTACTCTTGTCTGAGGAATCAACAAACTGATTGGTTAATTGATCCTCCAACCATGTTCTTGAAGAAACAACACTCATAAAAAGCTGGAAAGGATCTTTCCATTGAAAATGAGCAAAGGGAATTGAATCCAATGCTGTTAAAACTTCTATGCATATATAGCAACTGAAGGAAAAAATAGAGACTAAAGGTACCGGCAGACGGAACCCAATACAAATTGTCCCTTGTCCGATAGAGACAAAGACAGTGACATAAACCATCTGGAAACCTAAAAAAGGTGACCCTTACGTGAGGAATCAAGAACTTTTGAAAAAAAGATCCTCTAACTATGTCCTGAAGAGCAAGAGAATCATATGAGATTCCGCATCCTCAGGAAATAATCTGAATGAAAACAGAAAAATATGCATTTATTGTATCTAATGAAAACAAATAATGCTATCAGTGACCATAAAAAGGCAGAATAGTTTGAATAAAACTCCAAAACCCAGTTCCTAAAAAAGGAACTGGAAGAAATACCCCAGAAGATTCCAGGTCTGAGCAGCGCTTGAACCCCATGGGTACCCAGCCATGCTACAACAGTATCCAAAATATATAGGACAGAAACACACTTAAAGAAAGTGTTAGCCTTACTGGAATAAAATCAAAGAAATTTGGACAAAATAGAACCAAATAAATTTCAAAGAAGTCTTAACCTGCCCCTTACCAGCCAAGCTGGAATACGGCACGTACATCGCAATATTAGGGAGCTGATTTCGAACCCCAATTATAAACATGTTACTTGGGAAAGAACTCAGGGATTCGTTCCTTAATAAGAACAACCAAAATAGTATAAGCTTAAAGTTTTAGTCTTAGAACTCAATCTTGAAGCCCATAGTAACAGTTAAGAATTGAATCCAATTATAAAACAAATAATTGATTTATCTTAGAAAAAAAGAAATATGGATTTTCTTTTTTTTTTTTTTTTTTTTTTAAAAAAAACACAAAATTCTTCTAGCTAAAATAGCTAAAGACATAGATTAACCCTCATTTGCGAATATATTCAATAAAATGAAGACACAAATGAAATCATTAGCATGATAGTCCAGTTTAAAGGACCAGTCAAAACAGAGGACTTGCAAAATGCAAAACAACAAGACAAAATGCAACAGCACCTAGTCTAGTAAATGTTGTCCATCTAACAATGCTAAAATAAATCATAATCTGATACTTGATCTTAAAGTAAACAGAAAAAATGAAGCAATTGCAATATCACAGGACCAAGAAAAGTACCTGAAACTAAATAATTTTCCATAAATAAGATACAACTATATAAAGGAAAATAAATATTATTTTGCTATAGAAACAATAGCATAATTAGTAGGAGTAGAGATAGCCCCAATAAATTGGAGAACCCTCCAAATTGAATTTAACTGCTGGCAAAGAATATAGTTTAAAACCTTGACGAAGGAATAAAAGAGAATTCTCAGCCTATTCCATTCCCTAGCATGGGGAATTGGAAAGAAAACCTCTGAAATCACAGAAGAAAAAAAGGCAGAAATAGTGTCAGCTAGTCTTAAAGAACTAGTTACCTTAATATCCAAAATAATCAACACCTCTTCAACAAAGAACAAATGTACTTTAATAAAAAAATTTATAAAAAAGTAGATTTGTTAGTGTCAATATCTGATGAAGAGAATTTCTGAAAGAGAAAAAAACATCATCAGAGAAGGATAAATCAGTATGTTGTTGGTCATTTGAAACTTCAATAATTAAAAAAGAAGTGAAAATGACCTAAAAATTGTATTAGAAAGCACGAAGTCAGACAAAGCCTTAATCAGAAAAAATATTTCTTATAAATCTTCTAAACATTTCTTGTACTTAAGAATGGAAATGTATAAAGCATAAATACTAATGGAATCTGCATGTAAAAGTATATCATAATAACTTATTACAAACCATAGCTAAAGATAAACATTTATAACATTTAAAATAAATGAACTTAGCTTTGGTAGAACTGAAACTCAGTTAAGCATTTTTCCAGAAGTGGCTTCTGACTCAGGGTTACTCGCAGACATCTTGCAATATGTAATAGAAAAAACAACATATAAAGCAAAATTGATCAAATTCCTTAAATGACAGTTTCAGGAATGGGAAAAAATGCTAGTGAACAAGCTTCTAGCAACCAGAAGCAATAATTAATGAGACTTAAATAATGTGGAGAAAAAAAAGACACCCACATTATTTGGCGCCTAAATGCTTTTGGCGCCAAAAATGACGCCACATCCGGAACGCCGACACTTTTGGCGCAAAAAAAAGTAAAAAAAAAAGTAAAAAAAAATGACGCAACTTCCGGCGACACGTATGACGCAGGAAACAGAAAAAAAATTTTGCGCCAAAAAAGTCAGCGCCAAGAATGACGCAATAAAATGAAGCATTTTCAGCCCCCGCGAGCCTAATAGCCCACAGGGAAAAAGTCAAATTTTAAGGTAAGAAAAAAATGATTAATTCATATGCATTATCCCAAATATGAAACTGACTGTCTGAAATAAGGAACGTTGAACATCCTGAGTCAAGGCAAATAAATGTTTGAACACATATATTTAGAACTTTATATAAAAGTGCCCAACCATAGCTTAGAGTGTCACAGAAAATAAGACTTACTTACCCCAGGACACTCATCTACAAGTAGTAGAAAGCCAAACCAGTACTGAAACGAGAATCAGTAGAGGTAATGGTATATATAAGAGTATATCGTCGATCTGAAAAGGGAGGTAAGAGATGAATCTCTACGACCGATAACAGAGAACCTATGAAATAGACCCCGTAGAAGGAGATCATTGAATTCAAACAGGCAATACTCTCCTCACATCCCTCTGACATTCACTGCACGCTGAGAGGAAAACCGGGCTCCAACCTGCTGCGGAGCGCATATCAACGTAGAATCTAGCACAAACTTAATTCACCACCTCCATAGGAGGCAAAGTTTGTAAAACTGATTTGTGGGTGTGGTGAGGGGTGTATTTATAGGCATTTGAGGTTTGGGAAACTTTGCCCCTCCTGGTAGGAATGTATATCCCATACGTCACTAGCTCATGGACTCTTGCTAATTACATGAAAGAAATGGTGACCCTTGTCTGAGGAATCAAGGAGCTTTTGATAAAAAGATCCTCTAACCATGTCTTGAAGAAACAACAAAAGTTGAGTCATATGAGATTCCGCAGAAAGAAAAGACTGAGCCAGTACCACGAGACCGTCCAAATAAGGAAACACTGAGAACCTTGAAAAGATTCTTAGAGCTGTCGCTAGACCAAAAGGAAAAGCAACAAAATTGGTAATGCTTGTCAAAAAAAGAGAATCTCAGAAAATGAAAATAATCTGAATGAAAACAGAAAATGAAGATATGCATCTATTGTATTTATTGTAAACAAATAATGCTCTCACTGACCAAAAGGCAGAATAGACCATATAAACACCATTCTAAAAGATGGTACACTTATATGATAATTCAAAAAGATTTTCTATCTTTGGGACAATGAAGAGTTTTGAATAAAACCCCCAAACCCTGTTCCTAAAATGGAACTGGTATAAATACCCCAGAAAACTCCAGATCTGAGCAGCGCCTTGAGCCCCAACGGGTGACCAGCCGCGCTTCACAAGTACCCAATACATACAGGTCTGAAACACACTTCAGGAAAGTGTGAGCCTTACTGAAATAGCTGGAATATGTTAGAGAAAAAAAAAGAAAAAAAGACTTCTCACAGGAGGTTTTACACTGGAATAAGAACCGCACCTACATGCAAATTTGGGGAGCTGACTTTGATCTTTTAAATGGATTAAATGAATGAAGAAAACTTCCAATTATAAAACATGTTACTTGGGGAAGAATTAGGATTCCGTTCCTTAGTAAGAACAAAAACTAATATAAGCTTAAGATTTAGTCTTAGAACTCAATCTTGAA